>NC_057725.1:70165239-70258954 GCF_004010195.1 Chiloscyllium plagiosum | reverse complement strand
GCTTATATTTTAAGTTTAATCAAGAGACTTATCTCTAAAAATATATAATCAAGAAAGAATCCACTGTACTCACTACTGCAGCCTTTCTCTTGGACAGACTTAAAACAACAATTAACTTATCTGATTCTGTGCTGTGGACTTTGCCCAACAGTTCCTCCAAGATTAGTTGTGAATTTCAATGTTTGTTAATTTTCCCAGATGCACTCCGATGTCCAGCAATACACGAATTCAAACAGCAAAGGGGGTAACTGTGCAGGTTCTCTCTCTCTCTCTCTCCTGCATTGTCTTCACCATATGTGCTTCCTTTTTCTGCTTTGCTCCCTTTTAAAACTCCTGTTTTGACTTTTTTTTCCAAAATTCCAAAACAATGCAACAGCATATAAAACAGTAATTGCTGCTCCTGGAATTCGAGGAAATCACCTCCCTGTGTCTGCGTGGGTTTACTCTGGGTGCTCTGGTTTCCTCCCACAGTCCAAAAGATGTGCAGGTTAGGTGAATTGATCAAGCTAAATTGCCCGTAGTGTTAGGTGAAGGGGTAAATGTAGGGGAATGGGTCTGGGTGGGTTGCTCTTCGGCGGGTCAGTGTGGACTTGTTGGGCCGAAGGGCCTGTTTCCACACTGTAGGTAATCTAATCTAAATCTAATCAACACCGAAAATACCTCAAAAAAAGGAGCAGCTCTTACAGCCAGAAATTTTTCCCGTCCTCCTTGGCTTACCCAGAATCAGTGCCCTTCAGCTGAGCTACCGTCTGCTTCAGTAATGTCTTTGAGGGAAGGAAATCCGGTCTTTACATATGTGGCCTACATGTGGTTGACGCCGCGATGTGGCTGATTCTTAACTGCCCTGTGAAAGAGTCGAGCAGCCAATCAGCTCATGGGCAATTAGGAAGGGGCAATAAATGTCGATGGCTGCCCCTTCCCCACCAAAGAACAAACAAAAGATGGCTACAAGAAGGGTCAAGTCACAAAGTGAAGCAGCTCTCATCTCTTAAAGATGCTGAGGAACTGCCATGTGTGCAAGAACGGGAATGTCAGAAAACAGTTAAAGATGGAGCATTATCAAGACTGGCACAAGCATTATTCAGAAAGAATATGATATGTGCCAGGACAAGAGACCTAATGGGGGAGAAAAATAATTGAAAAACAAGGAAGGAGTAGCAGAGCAAATAGCAGCAGGCTGATCATTAATCCATCTACAGCAAAAACCAAGGGAGATCAAAGTATAAGCAAACAATGCAATGGTGTGGACGACTGTGCAACAAGTTCCAGTGACTTGTTGCTGAACTGTTCCACCAAAAGAAACAGGGTGTTGGAGAAACCTGCCCTTTGCAATTGAATGACAATGTAGAGCCTGTATATCTCAGCTTGTAGCATGTCAAGGGAGGGGCTGCAGACACTAACCCTTGTCGAAGCGCTGGTGGGCTCGAGCCAGACGTGGCGATCAGTTTAGAAAGCAGGGGGATCTCCTTTGAGCTAAAGTATGACGTTTTCACTGCAGGGCAAACATAACAGGCTCAGCAAATGCTAAGACTGGCGGTGCTCAGGAAGGTTGTTGGTCACATGTCCTGGCTATGCTAATTGTTATTTATCAAACACAAACTCCGCTGGGGCACCCAGTGTGGCTTGTCAGAACAAGAGATCAACAGACAGGAGACAAGAGTGAGATTGTTGATCACAACACAGGCGGCAATGCCAGAAATTTCAATCACAGTGGCACCGTGGTTAGCGTTGCTGCCTCACAGCGCCAGAGATCCAGGTTCAATTCCTTCCTCAGGCAACTGTCTGTGTGGAGTTTGCACACTCTCCCCGTGTCTGGTGGGTTTTCTCTGGGTGCTCCGGTTTCCTCCCACAGTCCAAAGGTGTGCAGGTTAGGTGAATTGGTCATGCTAAATTGCACATAGTGTTAGGTGTAGGGGAATGGGTCTGGGTGGGTGGTGGGTCGGTGTGGACTTGTTGGGCTGAAAGGCCTGTTTTCACATTGTAAGTAATCTAATCTAATCAAACAGAAATGCCTTAAGTGCACCTTGTCCAAGTGTTTGCTTTTTGCTCGGCACACCGAGATTTGGACAGGACAAACCTGATGATCCAGCAAGGCTTTGTCTTGAATCAACTTTAAAAAACACAGGTTGGACAAACTTTTGGAATACAAAGAGAGAGGTGCATTGGAGGGAACTTTCTGGCTTGATTTGCAACTGTACGTTTGCTGAAAGAAATGCAGTGTAAACCGACAGCATTGAGCTACTGAACTGATTCTGTTTTGTGAACCCTCTTTATTCCTGAGGGTTCTGATCGAGTAAATGAGAAGTCATTTCCAGTGGTTGGCTGCCAGGGAATACAGACTTTAAAACAAAAGAACCTGAGGTTGGGATGAGGAGAGAGTTTTTTTCCTGATGGAATACACCCTAAGTTACAACCTCAGGTAACTTGCCTGAACAACAACTTCCAGTCAGAAATTGGATAAGTATTTGAAGGGTAAAATAAGCAGAAGCATCGGGAAAGAGCCTATTTGGATTGCCTTTTTTAATTAATGAAGTAAATGGCTTCCTTTCTGTGCTGAAAGATTCTATGGAACCAGACAAAGTGAAACTGGTTCTTCATTCATACAGGACAATGGTGAGACTACATCTGGAGGATGTAGTCACTATCATCACTATAGTGTATTAGTCACTATAGTTACAGAAGGATGTGGATGCATTGGAAGCAGTTCACAGAAGGTTTATTAGAATAATACCCAGAATCAATGGGCTGTCCAATGGGGAAAGGCTAAGACAGGCTAAGCCTATATCCTGTCCAGTTCAGGGGTGACTGCATTGAACCATATCAGATCCTGAGGGAGCTTGACCAGGTGGATGTAGAAAGGATGCTTTCCCTTGTGGGAGAATCCAGTACTAATGGGTTCAGTGTTCAAAAATGACAGGGTGTCCATTTAAACAGAGATGTTCTTTTTCTCTCAGAGGGCTGTGAGTGTTTGAAATTGCCTTCCTCAAAAAGTGGGGAATGCAGAAACTTTAAATATTTTTAAGGTAGAGGTAGATAGGTTCCTGATTACCCAGGGGATGAAAGATTACTGGGAGAAATGCAGGAATTGATGTTAAAATCTGATCAGCTGTGGTCTTATTGAATGGCAGAGCAGCCTCAAAGGGCCAAGTGGCCGAGTCTTGTTGATATGTTTATATGACACACGGGTGTATATAATGTTAAGCGTAGTTGAAGATCTCAGATGCAGGTATCTTGTAGCTGCTGACAACAAAGATTGGCATCACATCAAATGCAATGAAGGAGCAGCTGGTGTGGAGCAACATGAGGAGCTGTGATAGAATCCCTACAGTGTGGAAGAGGCCATTTAACTCATTGAATCCTGACCAACCCTCCAAAGAGCCCTCTGTAATTCTGTGAAGGTGAGCATGAGTTCACAACAAGAAAACTCAAGCTTCGAACAAGTTTAAAAAAAACTTGTCGGATGCTGCTTTGTGTCCGGTCTCCTGTACTTCCAGAAACCAGAACAATGGGTAAAGGTCTGTCGAAGGAAAGGGAGTCCTTTGAGATGTGGGTGTGAAGGTGTGTGCTGAAAATTCCATACACAGCATAAGACAAATGGCAAGAACAAAACTAATTTGGGGGGTTGGGGAGGTGGAACGGTGGCTCAGTGGTTAGCACTGCTGCCTCGCAGCGCCAGGAAATGAGGTTCAATTTCACCCTCGGGCAACTGTCTATCTGTGGTTTGCACATTCTCCCCTTGTCTGTGTGGGTTTCCTCCTCGTGTTCTGGTTTCCTCCCACAGACTCAGTGAGGTGCATTGGCCATGAGAAATGTGGGGTAATGTAGATAGGGTATGGGGGTGGGTCTGTGTGGAATGCACTTCAGAGGGGCATTGAGGACTCATGAGGTGAAATGGCCTGCTTCCAGGAATGCTACAGCTCTAAACCATGACTCCCAGAAAAAACAGGGTCAGTATTTCAGCCTTCTTGTGATCAGAGCTGGAAGATCTCCTCTAGAGGGTGAAGTGGAGGGCAGCAGAAAGCCCTCAGTGTAATTGGATGACTGATGAGCTCCAGGAGTGTGAGGGTGGCACAGGTCAGACAAGTGTAGCACCTTGGCAGAGACATCCTGGGCAGAAGTAGCAACAAACAGCATCCAATTATTTCAAGGTTGACTTACTCTGGCTTTGTCCTTTTCCCTCCCTCTGACTGTTACCATTGTCAAAGGGACCCTTGTTGGTACAATGCCCTGTGCTGTTGCACCTCATGATAAGTTGGTGAGATGCCCTCACTGGGTCTCATTGCATGGCACATGTTAATACAATTAGATTAGATTACAGTTTGAAAACAGGCCCTTCGGCCCAACAAGTCCACACCGCCCCGCCGAAGCGCAACCCACCCATACCCCTACATTTACCCCTTACCTAACACTACAGGCAATTTAGCATGGCCAATTCACCTGGCCTGCACATCTTTGGACTGTGGGAGGAAACCAGAGCACCCGGAGGAAACCCACGCAGACACGGGGAGAACGTGCAAACTCCACACAGTCAGTCACCTGAGGCGGGAATTGAACCCGGGTCTCTGGTGCTGTGAGGCAGCAGTGCTAACCACTGTGCCACCGTGCCGCCCACAATGCAGCCATAAATCTGGATCAAATTGATATGTGCAATTGTAGTGTAAGAATAGCTTGATCTGTCCTTTACAGATAGAGATTTAGCACCAGTATCCTCTTCCAGGCAATCGAAACATGGCTGTCTGATTCCAGCTGTTCCTACCAGCGCTGCTGTGCTCAAGACTGAATCCTGAACTGACTCTGTATGATAAAAATGTTTCTGCTGAAGAATTGAAATTATCAGTACAGAAATCCATGGTGTTAACATAAGTTACTTTGGGTTGCTGAAAGAAGATATGGATAAACACAACTCTTTACTTGGGTGACACTGTCATATCAAAACTTCAAAACTCTACCCTGAGCAAAACTTAGTGGCTGCTTAAATAATAAGATCTTCAGAGCCCAGCACAACAGAAAAACAAGTGTTGCTGAATAAAGAGACCTAGGGGTGCAGGTTCAGAGTTCTTTGGAAGTGGAGTTGCAGGCAGGGAGGATGGTGAAGATGGCATTTAGCACACTTGCCTTCATTGGTCAGTGCATTGAGTGTAGAGTTGGAACGTCATGTTGTGGCTGTACAGGACATTGATAAGACCACTTTTGGAATACTACCTACACTTTTGGTCTTCCTGCTATTGGAACGATGTTCTTAAACTTGAAAAGATTCAGAAAAGCTATCCAAGGATATTGCCAGGATTGGATGGTTTCAAATAGTAGGCTGGGGCTTTTTTCCCTGGAATGTTGGAGGCTGAGGGGTGACCTTGCAGAAATTTATAAAATCATGAGGGGCATGGATAGGGTGAATAGACAAGGTCTTTTTCCCAGGGTAGGGGAATCCAAAACTAAAGAGCATAGGTTTAAGATGAGAGGGGAAAGATCTGAAAATGATCCTGAGGGGCGTCCTTTTCACACAAAGGGTGGTGCATGTACAGAATGAGCTGCCAGAGGAAGAGGTGGAGTTGGGTACAATTACAACATTTAAAAGGCTCTGGATGAGTTCGTGAATAGGAAGGGTTTAGAGGGAGACGGGCCAAATTCTGGCAAATAGTACTTTAGTTTAGGACATCTGATTGGTGCGGATGGATTGGACTGAAGGGTCTGTATCTGTGCTGTATATCTCTCTGATTCTATTGGAGCAAATTACTGCAGATGCTGGAATCTGTACTGCAAACAAAATATGTTGAAGATCACAGCAGGTCAGGCAGCATCCATGGAGAGAAAGGAAGCTAACGGTTTGTGTTTAGATGACTCTCCCTCTAAGACTCTATAAGTCTTTAATGGGCTGCACAGTAGCTCAGTGGTTAACACTGCTGCCTCATAGTACCAGAGACCCATGTTTGATTCCAGCCTCAGGTGTGGAGTTTGCACATTCTCCCCATGTCTGCATGGGTTTCCTCTGGGTGCTCCGGTTTCCTCCAACAACCCAAAGATGTGCAGGTTAGGTGAATCGGCCATGCTAAATCACCTTTAGTGTTCGGGATATGTAGGTTAGGTGCATTAGTCAAGGGAAATGGAGAGTAATAGGGAATGGGTCTGGGTGAGATACTCTTTGGAGGGTCGGTGTAGACATATTGGGCCAAATGGCCTGTTTCCACACTGTAGGGACTCTATGATTAAACTCTGCGATAGAGTTGAAAGGCTCCTCTTCTGATATTTGACAATTCTGTTGCTTTGCCTTTTTTCCCGACATTCTTTACCTCCTTCCATAATTCCAACCTTCACCTTCCTGCATACCGCAGGTCACTCAGAAGCTGTTTTCATGACTTATCAGAAGACAGGGACAGTTCAGGTATTGGGTTGCTTTCTCTTGCCCGGGACTGCGTTGGAATAAAGCGCGGAGTGCTCTCAGTGAGAAGACCTAATTTAACATAGCTGGTGAGCACCAACGGAATACAGGCATGTACAGAATGCAGTGAATGCAGTGGGCAGAGAGGGAGAGCTATTCATAATCTCTCTCAGAGCCCCACAAGTGCTCCTGGAGAGTAGGGCTAGGAAATAGCATCACTGAACAAGGTGCTGCCGGACACTTTACACTGCAAGACCACTGTCCGCGAGCTATATTAAGTAGTCAGTCAGTGACACTGCAAACTGAATTAGGCAGCACTTTCTGAGAGGAGGAATAGAATACAAGACACGCAATTTGGTTAATCCTTGGCACAGTAACTGCTGACCTCTCCTCCTGAGGTCAGGAAATCTACTATTTCAGAACAAGTGCCCAACTTCCTCTTCAGTGTTTGATCAGTGAGCTGCTCATTCGGTTATTTAGGATAGCAGCTTCACAGTTGAACTTAGCTGCTTTTGTTTTGCACACCCCACTCCTATCTTGTTTATTTCTGTCCGGTTGGTTGATGATTGAATCGTCGTCCTGCAGGATCTCAAAGAGAGAGAGAAAAAAACGATCAGAACCCCTTATCAACATCCAGCTTCCACTATTTCTTATCTCTGGCACTAATTACCCAGTATTTTGTACCTGCATTGAAGTAGGGCTTGTTTCAACTATTAAACTGCCTAAGCAACAAGCTACGAGCTATCCCATTAGGTTTCTTTTGTTCCGCTGCCCTTTCCTTGGCCTAGCCAAATGTGAATCCAGTAACATTCTGTTGTGCATGTCTCTGTGCATCTTCCTTTTTTTTTGCAGAAAGAAGCCGAGGATGAGTTCAAATCCCACTCCAAGACCTACCAGCAAAACACCAAGATTGACTGTTCAGTGCAGTACTGAGGATGAGACTTTTTTTGGATGTGTGAACTCTGGTTAGACCACAGCTGGAGTACTGCATGCAGTTCTAATCATAGCTTTGTAGGAAGGATGGGATCACACTAGAGAGAGGGTGCTGCCTGGACTGGAGGGTCTAAGCTATGAGGAAAGCTTAGATAGGCTGAGGTTGTTATCCTTGAAGCAGCAGAGATTGAGAGTTGAACCATAGAGATATACAGCATGGAAACAGACCCTTCAGTCCAATTGCATGTGGGCGGCACGGTGGCACAGTGGTTAGCACTGTTGCCTCACAGCGCCAGAGACCCGGGTTCAATTCCCGCCTCAGGCGACTGACTGTGTGGAGTTTGCACATTCTCCCTGTGTCTGCGTGGGTTTCCTCCGGGTGCTCCGGTTTCCTCCCACAATCCAAAAAATGTGCAGGTTAGGCAAATTGGCCATGCTAAATTGCCCGTAGTGTTAGGTGTAGGGGTAATGGGCTGGAAATGTGTTGCTTGTGGCTTATGCCCGAAATGTCGATTCTCCTGTTCCCTGGATGCTGCCTGACCTGCTGCGCTTTTCCAGCAACACATTTCCAGCCCTGATCTCCAGCATCTGCAGACCTCACTTTCTCCTGTAGGGGTAATGGGTCTGGGTGGGTTACACTTCGGCGGGTCGGTGTGGACTTGTTGGGCCGAAGGGCCTGTTTCCACACTGTAAGTAATCTAATCTAATCTAGACATCCTAAATTAATCTCATCCCATTTGGCAGCATTTGGCCCATATCCCTCTAAACCTTTCCTATTCAGGCACCCATCCAGATGCATTTTAAATGTTGCAATTGTACCAGCCTCCATCACTTCCTCTGGCAGCTAGTTCCATACACGCATCGCCCTTTGTATAAAAAAAATGCCCCTTATCTTTCCCCATTCACCTTAAACCTCTGCCCTCTAGTTTTGGACTGCCCTAATGTGGGAAAAAATAGACCTTGGCTATTCACCCTACCCATGCCCCTTATGATTTTGTAAACATCTATAAAGTCACACCTCAGCCTCTGATGCTCCAGGGAAAATAGCCCCAGTCTATTTAGCTTCTCCCTATAACTCAGACCGTCCGACCCCAGGAACATCCTTGTAAATCTTTTCTGAACCCTTTCCAGTTTAATAACATCTTTCCTTAGGAGGGAGACCAGAAATGTAAGCTCGAAACTGTAACGATACATCAGACTTTGCCATATGCTGCACCTTTGCAAATTCTACAATGTTGTGCTTTATGTAGCATCAGATTTTCCTTCAGGCTGGCTTTTATGGTCCCCACCGACTGTGTTTTCATTGTGGTATAGGTGGTGGTATGGCGCGGGGGGGGGTTGCGGTGGGGTGGAATCAGAGGGTGCAGACACAATGTATCTATCGGATAACCATCTCACTTCTTTCCCGAACACCCTTGACTCAGATCTTTCACAACCTCAGTCTGTCACACAGTGTATTACATCCAGTAACACATTCCACTCTGGAAATGTAGGAAAGGCAGCAGCCAACTGGTTTGTGGCATTGTGGATGTGACCACATGAGCTGAATGTTTCAGTGATGTTGGTCAATGCTGATTGCTGCCCTCAGTGCTGAGAGATGTTACCCTCATTGGTTGCTTTCCTGAGGCAACAGGGAGGGTAGACAGACTCAATGGAAAGAAGGCTGGTTTTAATGATGGACTGGAAAGGTGTTAACAACTCTCTGCAATTCCTTACAATCGTGGGCAGAGCAGCTGCCATACCATCTGTGTTGCATCTGGGTAAGATGCTTTGTATGTTGTATCTGTAAAAATTGGTAAGAGTCATTGCAGACATGGCAAGTTTTGTTTGGCTTTCTGAGGAAATAGAGGCATTGGTGTGCTTTCCTGATTTACAAGAATGATATTGGTGCTGAAGGACATTAATTATTGTGGAGAGAGAATAAAACAATGCACTGTGGATACTGGAATTGTAACTGTCTTATGGTTCTATAAATCTATGATCCTAAGCTGGGCTTCTTCGCCATACAGCAGAGAACATTAAGGAGAGATTTAATGGCAGTGTTGAACACTATAAAGGCACTTACATACAAACAAATGAATCAAGAGCAGACAAAGCCCGTTGAGCCAACTCTCCCTTTAATCAGATCATAATGGATCTGACTGTAATCTCAAATCCCCAATCCTGCCAACACCTGATAATCTTTCATCCATTGCTTAGCAAGAATCTCTCAATCTCTGCCTTAAAAATATTCAAGGACTCTGCTTTTGGACACCTGTTTTTTTGAAGAAGTGGATTTCAAAGATTCATGATCCCAGGAGTGAGGAAAAAAAACTTGCCCAATTGCTAGCCTCTGTATGATGAAGAGCTGATGCTTGAAATGTCGATTCTCCTGCGCCTCGGATGTTGCCTGACTGGCTGTGGTTTTCCAGCACCACACTCTTCAACAATTGCTATTCTAAATGGGTGACTTCTTGTGTTTAAGTAATGACCCCTCGTTAAAGATGCTACCACAAGACAAAGCATTCTTTCCACATCTGATCTGCCAAGTTCCCTTACGATCTTCCGGTTTCACAGGAACATAGAGAAAAGAAGCCTTGTTGGCCTTTCAGCCCTTCAAGCCTGCCCCACAGTGCAATATGATCAGGACTGATCATCCAACTGTTCTTGCTTTGCCCCAGAACCTTTGATCCCTTAACTTCAACAACTTATACCCACATCTTTCCTGGGGTGGGTTTGAGGACTGGGGACGGGATGGGAGTGTGTGTCTTAGTGGTCTGCAGCACCAGAAAATGGCCCTTCCGTCCTCAAATCAGCACCAGTCAAAAGCATGCACCTAGCTATTTTAATCCCAAAGAGGGGATCATGAATATCTTATCTGATCAAGGTCTGCATTTTAAAGAGCTTGGAAAGATGGAAATGTTCACCGTTGTTGGACCTATTCAAGTATTGATGCATGATAAAGTTTATAATACTGGTATTTAGGAAGATCAGTAGATGTAAAACACCTGAATCTATTATAATAAATCAAATTAACCAAATGCAAAATGAACAAACATATTTAGGTAGGAGTTAGGTGCTATTTTACTAAGGAAGCTTTCATTTGATTAAGTGCCAAGGTGTGTCCCCTCTCTGGACAAGAGGACTGCATGAAAATAATAAAATCTGGTAGATTTTATGACTGCATGCTACCAGATCCTGCCTTTGGAAACCTTACTCAAAATACAGGGAGCAGCCGATTTTTGTTGCTGTTTTGCTTGCTTTGAAGTGAGTGAGCTAAAGGAAAGGCTTACGTTTATGTAGCACCTTTCCCAAAGTGCACGACGGCTGACAAAACTATTTCCAAAGTGTACACACAATGTCATCCCTGTCTTGCTTAAAACATTTATATAAAACCTGACACAATCAACAGGGAACTCCGAGCATCCTTTGCAGCTGCTTAACTGTTTTAAAAATGCTGATACGGTTGTGGCAGAGATAAAGTGGCAATCAATTTGCATGCAGCAAGCTCCCTCGCTTGGCAATGTGATAATAGTCAGATAATTTGTTTTGGGAATGAGGGATAAATATTGGCCAGGTCTCTGAAGAGAGCTCCTCTGCTACATAGTGCCATGGGATATCTTATATGCACTTAAAAGGCTGTTTTACATCTTTCAACACCAAATGCAACAATCTCTCAGCAACCAGTGTATTCCCTCAGTGCTATATTGGATACATCAGCCTTGGTCAACATACATAAGCTCTAGCGTGGGGCTTGAATGCATGACTTTCTGTATCCAAAGCAATTGCGCTACCAACTAAGCTGGAACTGCCTGGACAGGCAGTGATAAATATTGATCACAGCGCAGGAGGAACTCTTTCGCTCTTTGAAATGGTGTCATGGGATCTTCCTGCCAACCTGGATTACATTCTCAAGTGTCTGGTGTAGGATTCGACTTTTCAACTCTCATAAGACCTTCCTGCCCGGCAAGGATTCAACTGTGTATTATGTGAAAAGACAGTGTGCTGACCATTTTCTCTGGGTCCTTATCTTCAATAATGGAGACATTGAGAAATCATTATTACCCAAGATAGAGGAAAATCCATAAGCCCTATCATTGATATCTATTGAACTGCGATGTCATCCAGTTTGGGGAAGAGATTGAGGTGCTTGAAAGCAAAAGGATCTTCACAGTTGTATCAAATGACCCTAACGTCTCCACCAGCTAAATAGGAGTAATCTTACATCCTGTATTGTATTAAAAGCAGCTGCCTGATGTACTACCAAGTCTCGGAGTACTGCCACATGCATTTGAATCCAAGACAATATTTCTACAGCTTCGCATCAAAGGACTCAAAGTTCTCATAAGCTCAAAGTGTTCTCCTGTGCTGAGAGGAACTGAGGCAGTTCATTCTGAAAACTGCCTGATGGATTGCTTTCCAAACCGACTTGGTGAGAGAATATGGCCGTTTCGGCAAAGTCTCAGTTTCATCCTTGTTTTAACATGCATGCATGAGAAATTGCAACCATCCGATACACACCACTAAAATGCTTTCAGGGAGAATGTCACCCCAGTCTGGTTATCTGGCTGGAGGTCAAACACAGTCATCAGCGAAGCTCAAAGAAGCTCCATCTTAATATATTAAATATTCCTTTTAAACAAGAGAGAAAGCAATTGCTTGCTTGGGTTTTCCTATTTGGGAATGCTATAATTTCCATTTGCCCTTATCTTTTACTTCACGCCTTTTGATTCCTTTAAACTGCTTTTTAATGTTTCACAGTCTATTCCTTGTCATCTGTAGAAGTTAAGGGCGCAAGCACGTTTACTGCGGAGAATTTTATTTTGTTAAAGGAAGAACAAAAGTCATCAGGATGAAGGAGGGAATAAAAGTAAAAACTTGCATTTATGGAAAGCATTGTGCAACTTCCTGAAAGAACCTTGTGGCAAATTAAAAACTGATTGAAGCCTCAAAGCTGTTGAAATGTCGGAATTTGCAGGAGCCAATTTGGGCGCAGCAAGCTGCCTCAAGTCAGCAACATGATAAATAGCAATAGGACATCAGTATGAACTTTGCTGCTGCCATCCAAGAGGTTTGCTAATTGTAGAAAACCGAAAATTGGGATAAGGAGCACATTTTCAGGCTGGCAACCTGTAATAAATGGAAAGCCACATGAATCAGTGTTGGACACCCAATTATTTACAATACATATATTCATGACTTGGCTGCAGTGCATTTATTTTCCTCATCCAAACTTACAGATGACATAACAATAGGTGGGAAGACAAGTGGCAATGATGACACAAAGAGTAAGTGGGCAAAAGCTGGCGGATGGAATATAATGTGGGAAAATATGACTCTATGCATTCGTGGCAGGAGGAATACAGCAAGTAAATATGATTTCAATGGAGAAAGGCTTCAGAAAGCTGCAACACAGGGGGAATTGGGAGTCCTCATGTATAAATCACAAGAAATTAACATCCAAATTCAGCAAGGAATAGGGAAGGCAAATGGAATGTTGTCCTTTATTTCAAGGGAATGGAATATAAAAATGGAGAAGTCTTGCTAAAACTATACAAGGTATAAATCACATCACACCTGGAAGACCCTCTCACACTGTCGAAGGAGAGATATACTGGCTTTGGAGGCAATCCAGAGAGGTTTCAGTAGGTTTATCCATGGTATGGAGGGACTTTCCTAAAGAGATAGGTTAAGTAGATTGAAACTTCAATGAGTACAGGCCCAAAGACTGAGAGGTGACTTTATTGAAATATAAAAGATTCTTCGGGATATTAACAGGGTAGATGTGGAGGGCTTGTTTCCACTTGTGAGGTTAGTCTGGGACCAGAGGGCATAATGTCAGAATAAAGGAGTTGGACATTGAAGACAGATGTGAGGAGCAATTTCTTCTTTAGAGAGTGGTGAAACAGTGGAATTCTTTACAACAGATGGCTGTTGAAACTGGGTCATTAAGTATATTCAAGGCTAAGATGGTCAGATTTTTAATCAGTGGGGCAATCAGGAGTTATGGAGGAAAGGCAGGCAAGTGGATGATTATCAGACCAACCATTGATTGGCAGAGCCGACTCGATGGGCTGAATGGTCTACTAAGATTCCTACGTCGGAGGATCTCAGAGGATCTTTTACATCCACATGAGATGATAGATGCAGCCTCAGTTTAACATCATACATGAATGGTTTTGTGTCCTTTTTAGAAGAAATAAAGAATTGATAGTGCCAGCCATCCTAGGAGACTGTGATGCAGGAAGGACATCATTGATTATACTGTTTCAATAAATAAACATACTAGTGCTGGCCCTTTTGAAACTTTTAACCATAACCCTTTGGCAGAACCCTTAGGAACATTAACAGAGAGAAAGATCTGGGCATGCAGTCCCACACTTCCCTAAAGGTGGCAACACCGGTTGCCAAGGTGACTAAAGTGGCATAGGGCATGCTTGCCTTCATAATCCAGGGCATGGAGTTCAGTAATTGGCAAACCAGCTATGTAAAACCCTTGTTAGGCCGCATTTAGAGTTTTGCGTACAGTTTTGGTTGCCACACTACCAGGAGGAAGCTTTGGAGAGAGTGCAGAGAAGGTTCACCAGGAGGAAAGGTTAAAAAGACTACGATAGTTTTCACTGGAAAGACGGTGGCTGAAAGAAGGCCTGATAGAGGTCTACAGAATTGTGAGATAGGGTGGATAGGATGGATCGTCAGAGGCTTTTTCCCAGGGCTGAAGTTTCAATCACAAGGGATCATAAATTCAAGGTGAGAGGGGAAAGTTTAAGGGAGCTGTGTGAGGGGCATTTTTCATGCAGAGAGTGATAGCAGTCTGGAACACACTGCCTGAAGAGGTGGTGGAAGCAGGCACATTGGCAACGTTTAAGAGGCATCTGGATGGTTACATGAATAGGGAGGGATTAGAGGGATACAGAGTAGATGAGGGCAGAGGGTTTGTTGTTTAGTTTAGTTAGGGGATGATGATCGGCAGAGACTTAGAGGGCCGAAGGGCCTGTTCCTGTTCTGTATTCCTCTTTGTTCTCTACAAACAACTCCAAGTTAAAATATCTGCATTAGAAATCAGTGTAATAGTTTCAGGGCTTGTTATAGATTCATAAGATCATACAGATGTACAGCACAGAAACAGACCCTTAGGTCCAACTTGTCCATGCTGACCAGATATCTGAACCTAATCTAGTCCCATTTGCCAGCACTTGGCCCATATTCCTCTAAACTCTTCCTATTCATATACTCATCCTACTTAAATACTGCAATTGTACCAGCCTCCACCACTTCCTCTGGCAGCTCATTCCATACATGCACCACCCTCTACATGAAAAAGTTGCCTCTTAGGTCCCTTTTAAACCTTTCCCCTTTCCTATGCCCTCTAGTTCTAGACTCCCTATCCCAGGGAAAAAATCTTGTCTTTTTATCCTATCCATGTCCCTCATGATTTTATAACCTTTACAAGGTCACCCCTCAGTGTCCAAGGCTACAGGGAAAAAAGCCCCAGCCTATCATGTTAAAATTGTACAAGACATTGATTCGGTCGCATTTAGAATACTGTGTACAGTTCTGGTCACCACATTACCAAAAGGATGTGGACGCTTTGGAGAGGGTGCAGTGAAGGTTTACGAGGATGTTGTCTGGTATGGAAGGTGCAAGCTACGAAGAGAGGTTGAGTAGGTTAGGTTTATTTTCATTAGAAAAAAGGAGATTGAGGGGGGACCTGATTGAAGTTTACAAAATCATGAAGGGTATAGACAGGGTGGATAGAGACAAGCTTTTTCCCAGGGTGAAGGATTCAATAATGAGAGGTCACGCTTTCATGGTGAGAGGTGGAAAGTTTAAGGGGGATATACGTGGCAAATACTGCACACAGAGGGTGGTGGGCATTTGAAACGTGTTGCCAGCAGAGATGGTAGAGGTAGGCACAGTAGATTCATTTAAGATGCATCTGGACAGATGCATAAGTAGGTGGGGAGCAGAGGGATACAAATGCTTAGGAATTGACCGACAGGTTTAGACAGTAGATTTGGATCGGCTCAGGCTTGGAGGGCCGAAGGGCCTGTACCTGGGCTGTAAATTTTCTTTGTTCTCTCTTTGTTCTATCCAGCCTCTCCCTATAGCTCAAATCCTCCATCCCTGGCAACATCATTGTAAATCTTTTCTGAACCCTTTCAAGTTTCATAACATCTCCAATAGGTGGGAGACCAGAATTGCTCTCCATATTCCAAAAGTGGCCTAACTAACACCCTTTACAGCCACAACATGACCTCCCAATTCTGACACGTGAGGTTCAGACCTCAAAAAGGCTCCCACAGTAAAGAGGAAAAAGAGCTAATGTTTCAGCTGGAGTGCTGGGAATATCTGCAAGCTTTACAGATAGTGATCTCAGTTTAACAGCCTCA
Source organism: Chiloscyllium plagiosum (assembly GCF_004010195.1). Taxonomy (NCBI): domain Eukaryota; kingdom Metazoa; phylum Chordata; class Chondrichthyes; order Orectolobiformes; family Hemiscylliidae; genus Chiloscyllium; species Chiloscyllium plagiosum. The sequence continues at coordinate 70,243,273 of NC_057725.1, read as the reverse complement.
GCTTCAGGGAGCGAGGCCCTTGTCTGTCCCTTGTTTGAGCAAACCGGATCCCATGGCTTTTCCCCATCATTATTTGTTCATAGAATTCCTACAATGTGGAAGCTGGCCATTCAGCCCATCATGACCACACCAATCTCCCAAAGAGCATCCCACCCAGACCTACCCTTCTATCGTTCCCTGCAGTTACCATGGCTAACTCACCTTCTGTGCACCTCCATGGTTACTCAGGACAATTTAGCACGCTGAGCCTGTCCGGCTTATTGGGATCAGCTTTGCCTCTGCCAGGCGGGCACTCTCAGGCTGGCTGCCCGGCAAATCAGAGGGCAAACCACAGAGCTAGCCCATCGCGAGAGGTGGGCGCTGTGGAAGCAAGTTGGGAATCAGCAAAGTGGCCGGTGAATGATCTAAACTGGTTGCCCACTTTCATCTTGTAGGCTTCCAGTCCATTTCCAATGCCACTGCTGGGAAACCTGCCTGGATTCAGAGCACAAACCAACCCATGGAAAAGCTTAGCCTGAGAATAAAATGGTTTTAAGCAGTGTCCTGAGGCAAAGGGAGAGGAGGGGGTGAGACGCCTAAAGAGTTTCGGCCCCAGACAGCTGAAGGCACAACCACCAGAGCTGGAAACAAGCTCGGGAGATTCTCGAGGGATTGACGGGCCACAGAGTTAGCTTGCAATAAGCATTGTTCATGCGTCTTAGCATTACACATCCCTCGAGTTAACTTTACAGTTCCCACGAATCACTGAAGTGAGTGTACATCCTCTCAATGCATTACATTACATTATATTACATTACAATACAGTGTGGAAACAGGCCCTTCGGCCCAACAAGTCCACACCAACCCACCGAAGCGCAACCCACCCATACCCCTACATTTACCCCTTACCTAACACTATGGGCAATTTAGCATGGCCAATTCACCTGACCTGCACATCTTTGGACTGTGGGAGGAAACTGGAGCACCCGGAGGAAACCCACGCAGACACGGGGAGAACGTGCAAACTCCACACAGTCAGTCGCCTGAGGGAATTGAACCCGGGTCTCTGGCGCTGTGAGGCAGCAGTGCTAACCACTGTGCCACCGTGCCGCCCGTGAACTGCTTTTTGTACGACATGTGGCCCAGATTGGAAAGAGCTTGCTCAAAATGGATTGCAATCTAACATCCGTGTGAATTTAATTTGGCAATGCTTGCTGTCCCTCTGATGATAAAATTGCACTTGCTGAATCCTCCAAACGGCAATCTTCATTCAATCTATCAGTGTGTACACAATGACATGCTGGCAATGTGCATATCATATCAAATCGTCATCAATAGAGGCCCTCTTGGGAGTGTGTCTCCCCTCTGCTCAGTCCTTGTTCCACAGTGTGCAGTTCCTAATCAAGAGGACAGAGTGAGGACTGCAGATGCTGAAGAGTCAAAGTCATAAGTGTGGCTCTGGAAAAAGCATAGCAGGTCAGGCAGCATCCGAGGAGCAGGACAGTCGACATTTTGGGCATAAACCCTTCTTCAGTCCCTAACATATAGCTCACCTGGACCCCATTGATGGAGCACAGTCGCTTGGAGGCACCGTCCCAGGTTCCAGATGAAGAAAAGATGAAAATGTTTGCATCCTCCACATCTGATATCCAGTTGTGCTGATTGCTGAACTGGTTCCAATCAAATATTACATCCACAAGGAAACAAATCTCAACCTTGAGAAATTAAACACTGTGCATTTATTCTCTTCAAAGCTGTTCTACAACAAAATCTGATAAGTTAAAGGAGCGAGAAGTCCTGAGTAGCTGCTCTGAGAGTTTGCACAGTCAACCTGAGTCCTGTGTTGTAAACAGGTGCAGTCAGAATCACACAACTTGTCGCAAAGTTGCAGGGCAAAAACAACTAAAAAAAATTAGATTGCAACATCAACAGCTTACAGGAAAACAGCTCGCTGAGAATCGTTCGATTGCTAATCCACTTCAGGTGTGACGGGGACAACGGCCCATAGCTGGAGGGAAATTGCCAAAGAGATTGGGGTTGAGGTCACTGCTATTGGACGGACTTGTGCTGTCATTTGAGGGATCGTGACTGTACCCAATCTGTAGATTGCAAAACAAACAAAGAGAGATTCAAATTAACAAGTGGATTAACGCTTCAGTCCCGCCAGCACTTCTGTGTTGAGCCTGCAGCACGATGGTCAGGATCAAATCTATTGGAAAAGGAAGAGTTTGCTGGGTTACAGTGGGAGAGGGTGGCACTAGATACATTGCCAACTTCAAAAGTGACAATACAGGATGGATTGAATAGTTGCTCCTCTCCACCCATTGCTGGAATTATTTGTTCCTTCTGCAAAATCACCACTGAATAGTCACAAATCATCTGGACAAAAGTTTTTGGGCACAGTGGTAGGCACTGCTGCCTCACAGCGTCAGGGACTTGGGTTTAATTCCACCCTTGGGCAACTGTTTGGTGGCATTTGCACCCTCTCCCAGTGTGCATGGATTTCCACCAGGTGCTCTGGTTTCCTACCATCATCCAAATATGTGCAGGTTAGGTGTACTGGCCATGCTAAATTGTTCACAGTGGACAGTGTCCACAGTGGACAGGTTGTATGTGTTAGATTAGATTCCCTACAGTATGGAAACAGGCCATTTAGCCCAACAAGTCCTGACTAATGCACCTAACACTACGGGCAATTTAGCATGGCTAATTCACCTAACCTGCACATCTTTGGAGTGTGGGAGGAAACCAGAGGGCCCAGAGGAAATCCACACAAACACGGGGAGAATATGCAAACTCCACACAGACAGTCGCCTGTGGCGGGAATTGAACCTGGGTCCCTGGTGCTGTGAGTGCTCACCACAGTGCCGTCCACAAAAGCCATGGAAAATGTAGGGTTACAGGGAAAGGTTAGGGATGATGGCTCTGGGTGGGATGCTCTTTGGAGAGTCAGGGGGACTTGTTGGGCTGACTGGCCTGTTTCCGCACTGCAGGGAAACTGTGTGAGGTAGGGAAGCACTACAGGGGGTCAGGACGGAAGGTTGGGTTGGGGTGGGCGCGGCAGAAGGGGGAGGGAGCAAAATGAAGTCCAGCATCGAGAGGGTGGGGTGTCAGGATCCTGTACCATCAGACCTCAGGGTAGAGGTAGGCCAAGTTTGCTCTGCTTTCACTGAAGCAGCAGCACTTCAAAGGCTTGTGATTTCAAATAAACCTGTTACGACTATAACGTGGTGTTGTGTGGCTTCTGATTCAGCCATCCAAGAACAGCCTTGTAAGGAAGGGTCACTGGACTCAAAATATTAATTCTGCTTTCTCTCCATAGATATTACTAGACGTGTTCCATTCCTGAGCAATTTCTATTTGCCTTACCTTTTCCACCCTGAGCTTGGTTGCTAACTTCTTGTCATTAATGAAGGACTTCTTGGATAAGCACATGGATGATGATTGGAGAGTGTAGGGGGACGAGCTGAGAAAAGCTCACAGGTCAGCGCAACATTGAGGGCCTGTTCATCACTGTATTATTCTATGTTCGAAGTTCTATGACTTCCAAATCCCCTGTTCTGTAGCTTTCTGCAGTCTTTCACCATTTAAATAATATTCAAGCTCCGCTATTGCTCTTGCCAAAGTAGATAACTTCACATTTTTCCACAAAGTTTTTGCACACTTGTCTATATCCCTTGTAGACTCTTTGTGACACCCTCACTGTTTGCTTTCCACCTATTTTTGTGGTTTCCAGAAACTTTGCAAGAGGACATTCACTTTCCTTATCAAAGCAACAATAGGCATTGTGAGTAATTGTGCCTACTGCCTCTCCACCAGCTGCTAAAATAAGGTGCTCCTTCTGCAAAATTGCCACTGAATATTCACAAAGCACACTGGAAGAAAGTACATGTGGGGTGGGGGAGCACAGAGGCAGGATTGAGCATTGGGATGAGGGCGCAGAGTCAGGGGAGGCTACACGTGAAGGGAGCAAGCAAGATGGGGTCCAGCACTGAGGGGGACGAACCTGAGGACTAGGAGCAGTTGACATTTTGGTCAAGGAGCACAAAGGCATTGATTAAGAGTGGAAAACTAGACTACAAAAGGAAGCTTGTGGGGAACACACAAGCTCTACGGCAACGCGAAGACAAAAAGGTAGTGAATATGAGCCTCACTGTCAGAATAAGGCTAAGTTAGAATGGGGATCAAAAAGATTGCATACCAATTCATCCATAGCTTTGCTCTACCTTCACAAAGGAGGACCCACATAACATCCCAAAAACGTTATAGTGGAAAGAACCAATCTAAATCATTCTGAACTGGGAAATGGTGTTGAGGAAACTGATGGGATTAAAGGCTGACAAGTTCCAAGGACCTGATCACTTACATCCCAACGTGTATCATAAAGTTGATTTAGAAATTGTGAATGCGTTGGTGGTTATCTTTCCAGATTAATCTTTTAGGTAGGATCTTACTGAAAGCCTTCTGAAAGTCCGAGGGAACCACATCCAATGGGTTCCCTGGTCCACTCCAGTAGCTACATCCTCAAAACATTTCAGTAGATGTGTAAACCAAAGATATCTTTTTGTAAATCTACACTGACTCTGTCTGACCCTGTCACTGTTTTCCAAGTGGTCTGCTATTAGTTCTTTTCGTAGAATCATATAGTGCAGAAAATGAAAGGAAGCCCATCAAGTCCATACCATCAAACCTACACTAGTCCCACTCTCCTGCACTAGGTACATACCATTGAATGCTATGACATTTCAAGAGCTTATCCAAGTATGTTTTAAAGATTGTGAGGTTTTGCACCTCAACTACCTTCCCAGACAGCGCATTCCAAACCCCTCTGGGAGAAAAATAAATTCTTAAAATCCCCTCTAAACTTCCTTCCTTTCACCTTAAAATTATACCTAAGGGAAATTTTTATCCATTCTGTCCGTACCCCTCAGTCATATACACCTCAGTCAGGTTCCCCCCCCTTAACTTTCTCTGCTCCAAAGAAAGCATCTTATCCAACGTCTTGTAATAACTGAACAGCACCATCCCAGGCAACATCCTGATGAATCTCATATGCACCCCCTCCAGTGCAATCACATCCTTCCTATAGTGTGGTGAACAGAACTGCACACAATACTCCAGCAGTGTCCCAACCAAAGTTCGGTACAGCTCCAACACAATCTCCTCTCTTTCATAACCTCTGCCTCAAATGATGAAGGCAAACACTTTGTGCGCCTTCTGAACTACTTTCTTTGGTGACTTTCACCTTCACGGGTTTGTGGATGAGCACCCCAAATATCCCTCTCAATCTCCTACTGTCTTGCCATTCTTTGTGTACTCCCTTGTCTTGTTACTTCTTCCAATTCATTTTCTCACATTTATCAGAGTTAAATTCTATCGCCACAGATCTGCCCATTTGACCAATCCATTAATATTCTCCTGTACCCTAACACCTTCCACTCAGCCAATCTTCTGTGTCATTGGCAAATTTACTTATCACTCCTCTCACATTCTCCTTGACATCATTTATCAATGTCGCAAATGATAAGGGACCCAGCACTGATCCTTATGGCATGCTGCTGCACACTGGAACCCAGTCTCACAAACAGCCTTCTACCATCACTCTGTCTCCTGTCACTAAGCCAATTTTGGATCCACTTTGCCAAGGCATAAGACCATAAGGAGCAGACATTAGGCTATTTGACCCATCGAGTCTGTTCCACCAATCAATCATGTCTGAAAGGTTTTTCAACCCCATTTTCCCATTTCCTCCCTGTAAGCTTTGATCCCCTTGACAATCAAGAACATATCTATCGCTGTTTTAAATATACTTAATGACCACAGTCTACTGTGGCAATAAATTCCACAGATTCACCACTCTGCGGCTTAAGAAATTTCTCCTTATCTCCATTCTAAAAGGTTTTCCCTTTCCTCGAAGGCGGTGCCCTCGGGTTCTCGTCTCTCCTGTCAGAGGAAACAAATTCCCCAGCATCCATTCTATTCTGACCCTTTAGTATTCTGAAAGTTTCAATTGAATCCCCCTCCCTCATCCTTCTACACTCCATCGAGTATAGTCCCACAGTGCTCAAACGTTCCTCTCATATGTTTAACCTTTCATTCCTGGGATCATTCTCGTGAACCTCCTCTGGACCCAGTCCAGGGCCAACACATCTTTCCTGAGGGATAGGGCCCAAAATTGCTCACAATACTCTAAATGTGGTCTGACCAAAGCATTATAAAGCTTCAGAAGTACAGTCAAAGAGTCATAGAGATGTACAGCATGGAAACAGACCCTTCAGTCCAACCGATTAAATATCCCAACCCAATCTAGTCCCACCTGCCAGTACCCAGCTCATATCCCTCCAAACCAAATAAATTTTGTCTATTTATCCTATCCATGCCCCTCATAATTTTGTGAACATTTATAAGGTCACCCCTCAGACTCCAACGCTCCAGGGAAAACAGCCCCAGCCTGTTCAGCCTCTCCCTGTAGCTCAGATCCTCCAACCCTGGCAACATCCTTGTAAATCTTTTCTGAACCCTTTCAAGTTTCACAACATCTTTCCAATAGGAAGGAGACCAGAATTGTATGCAATATTCCAACAGTGGCCTAACCAATGCCCTGTACAGCCGCAACATGATCTCCCAACTCCTGTACTCAATACTCTGACCAATAAAGGAAGGCATATCCCCACACGCCTTCTTCACTATACTATCTACCTGTGACTCCACTTTCAAGGAGCTATGAACTTGCACTCCAAGGTCACTTTGTTCAGCAACACTCCCTAGGACCTTACCATTAAGTGTATAAGTCCTGCTAAGATTTGCTTTCCCAAAATGCAGCACCTCGCATTTATCTGAATTAAACTCCATCTGCCACTTCTCAGCCCATTGGCCTATCTGGTCCAGATCCTGTTGTAATCTGAGGTAACCCTCTTCGCTATCCACTACACCTCCAATTTTGGTGTCATCTGCAAACTTACTAACTGTACCTCTTATGCTCACATCCAAATCATTTATGTAAATGAGAAACAGTAGAGGAACCAGCACCGATCCTTGTGGCACTCCACTGGTCACAGGTCTCCAGTCTGAAAAACAACCCTCCACCACCACCCTCTGTCTTCTACCTTTGAGTCAGTTCTGTATCCAAATGGCTAGTTCTCCCTGTATTCCGTGAGATCTAACCTTGCTAATCAATCTCCCATGGGGAACCTTGTCCAACGCCTTACTGAAATCCATATAGATCACATTTACCGCTCTGCCCTCATCAATCTTCTTTGTTACTTCCTCCAAAAACTCAATCAAATTTGTGAGACATGATTTCCCACGCTCAAAGCCATGTTGACTATCTCTAATCAGTCCTTGCCTTTCCAAATACATGTAACATCCTGTCCCTCACAATTCCCTCCAACAACTTGCCCACCACTGATGTCAGGCTCACTGGTCTATAGTTACCTGGCTTATCCTTACCATCCTTCTTAAACAGTGGGACCACATTAGCCAACCTCCAGTCTTCGGGCACCTCACCTGTGACTATTATGATACAAATATCTCAGCAAGAGGCCCAGCAATCACTTCTCTAGCTTCTCACAGAGTTCTAGAGTACAGCTGATCAGGTCCTGGGGACTTATCCACCTTTATGCGTTTCAAGACATCCAGCACTTCCTTCTCTGTAATTTGGACATTTTGCAAGGTGTCACCATCTATTTCCCTAAATATTATATCTTCCGTATCATTTTCCACAGTAAATACTGATGCAAAATACTCATTTAGTATCTCCACCATTTTCTGTGGCTCCACACAAAGGCCACCTTGCTGATCTTTGAGGTGCCCTATTTTCTCCCTAGTTACCCTTTTGTCCTTAACGTATTTGTAAAAGCCCTTTGGATTCTCCTTAATTCTATTTGCCAAAGCTATCTCATGTTTCCTCTTTGCCCTCCTGATTTCCCTCTGAAGTATACTCCTACTACCTTTCTCCTCTTCTAAGGATTCACTCGATCTATCCTGTCTATACATTACATATGCTTCCTTCTTTTTCTTAACCAAACTCTCAATTTCTTTAGTCATCCAGCATTCCTTATAGCTGCCAGCCTTTCTTCTCACCCTGATAGGAATATACTTTTTCTGGATTCTTGTTATCTCATTTCTGAAGGCTTCCTATTTTCCAGCTGTACCTTTACCTGCGAACATCTGCCCCCAATCAGCTTTTGAAAGTTCTTGCCTATTACCATCAAAATTGGCCTTTCTCCAATTTCGAACTTCAACTTTTAGATATGGTCACATCCCTGCTCTTATATTCTAGTCCTCTCAAGATGAATGACAACATTGTGTTTGTCTTCTTAACTACTGCAAGTTTACCTTGAGAGAATCCTGGACTTGGACTCCCAAGTCCCTTTGCTCTTCAGGTTTCTGAATTTTCTCCCCATTTAGAAAATAGTCTATGCCACTATTCTTCCTACCAAAGTGCATGACCTCACATTTTCCCATGATCCTCCTCTGACAAAGTTACGATGACTATCCTTGATCAAAACATTGCTTCTCTAAATGGAGAGTAATTCTCTACTACAGAATTTGCTTTGATAGTTTCTGGACGACTGACATGAGATTCAGTGGTCTGTAATTCCTGGTCCATCCCCTGTAAAGTAGAATCACATTAACAGTCCTCTAGTCATTCCATACACGTGAAAAAGTTTACTCTGCATGAAAAAATTGCCCTTAGGTCTTTTTTATATCTTTCCCCCCTCACCCTAAACCTCTGCCCTCTAGTTCTGGACTACCCCACGCCAGGAAAAAGACTTTGTCTATTTATCCTACTCATCCCCTCATGATTTTATAAACCTCTATACGGTCACCCCCTCAGCCTCGAACACTCCAGGGAAAACAGCCCCAGCCTATAGCTTCTCCCTATAGCTCAAATCCTCCAACCCTGGCAACATGCTTGTAAATCTTTTCTGAACCCTTTCAGGTTTCACAACATCTTTCCGATAGGAAGGAGACTGGAATTGCAATATTCCAACAGTGGTCTAACCAACATCCTGTACAGCTGCAACATGACCTCCCAACTCCTGTACTCAATACTCTGACCAATAAAAGAAAGCATACCAAACACCTTCTTCACTATCCTATCTACCTCCGACTCCACTTTCAAGGAGCTTTGAACTTGCACACCAAGGAACACTCCCTAGGACCTTACCATTAAGAGTCCTGCTAAGATTTCCTTTCCCAAAACACAGCACCTCACATTTATCTAAATTAAACTCTATCTTCCACCTCGACTATTTGAAAATTTCGGTCGGGGCCCCAATAATTTCTTACCTCCCCGCCCACAGTAGCACACGAATACCTCCCAATTCCCTCCATCAATCTGTTCAAGTACTGAATTCTGTACCTACATTTGCCAGCTCCTAAGCAAAGATGAACACACCCTCCCTGCATTCATTATCAAGCAATCTGCACCCTCACTCAAACTCTTCTCTGTACGACTCATCCTCCACTCAATAGTCTTCTCTGTCATACTTACCTTCAACTTGATATTCGACTCTGCAAAACTCACCCTCCACTCAATAGTCTCCTCTATTAAACGCCAATGCACTCAACAGTCGTCTCCCCTGTTTTCAATCAGATTGGATGATGTTTGCATTTTGACACTGTGATGGAGATGGTCACTCACCTGGTGAGCAGGCGGCACTCGCTGCGGCGGGCAGACCATACAGAACCTTGGGATGGTAACATTGAAGGTGCTTCTGTGTTGGGAAAGATAGTGGAAGGTGTAGTAACCTTCCATATAACCCGAGGCAGTGGTGAAGGTGGTGCAGCTGGTATACTCGTGCACCGTACCAGGGCGCAGCACAGGGAATTCACCTGGAGGACAGAGAGAGTGAGAGAGAGAGAAAGTGAGAGAGACAACAGAAAAGAAAAAAAAAAGAGAATGAGAGAGAACCTCAGACTGAATGGAACGATACGAGGAGTGAGATGGGGGGGGAGCGGGCAGGAAGCAGAGAGACAGAGATGGGGTGGCGGGCAGGAAGCAGAGAGACAGAGATGGGGTGGCGGGCAGGAAGCAGAGAGACAGAGATGGGGTGGCGGGCAGGAAGCAGAGAGACAGAGATGGGGTGGCGGGCAGGAAGCAGAGAGACAGAGATGGGGTGGCGGGCAGGAAGCAGAGAGACAGAGATGGGGTGGCGGGCAGGAAGCAGAGAGACAGAGATGGGGTGGCGGGCAGGAAGCAGAGAGACAGAGATGGGGTGGTGGGCAGGAAGCAGAGAGACAGAGATGGGGTGGCGGGCAGGAAGCAGAGAGACAGAGATGGGGTGGTGGGCAGGAGCAGAGAGACAGAGATGGGGTGGTGGGCAGGAAGCCGAGAGACAGAGATGGGGTCAGGCACCCGCCCGCACCAGCCAGACACCCAGACACAGCCCGCTCCAACGACACCGCCCGCACCCGGCCAGACGCCCAGACGCCGCCCATCCCAGCCAGACCCCCAGACACCGCCCGCCCGAGCCAGACACCCAGACACCGCCCGCCCGAGCCAGATACACAGACACCGCCCACCCCAGCCAGACACCGCCTGCACCAGCCAGACACCCAGATACTGCCTGCCCAAGCCAAACACCCAGACACCGCCCACACCAGCCAGACACCCAGACACAGCCCGCACCAGCCAGACACCCAGTCACAGTACGCATCAGCCAGACACCCAGACACAGCCCGCACCCGGCCAGACACCCAGACATAGCCCGCACCCGGCCAGACACAGCCCGCATCCGGCCAGATACCCAGACACAGCCTGCATCCGGCCAGACACCCAGCCAGCGCCCGCACCAGCCAGACACCGCCTGCCCCCGCCAGACACCCAGTCACCGCCCGCCCCAGCCAGACACCGCCTGTCCCAGCCAGACACCGCCTGCCCCAGCCAGACACCCAGACACAGCCCACACCAGCCAGACACCCAGACACCGCCCACACCCGGCCAAACCCCCAGACACCGCCTGCCCCAGCCAGGCGCCCAGACACCGCCCGCCCCAGCCAGACACCCAGACACAGCCTGCTCCAACCAGACACCCAGACACAGCCCGCTCCAACCAGATACCGCCCGTCCCAGCCAGACACTCAGACACAACTCACATCAGGCAGACACCCAGACACTGCCCGCACCCAGCTAGACACCCAGACACAGCCCGCTCCAACCAGACACGCCCGCACCTGGCCAGACGTCCAGACGCCGCCCATCCTAGCCAGACACCCAGACACAGCCCGCTCCAACCAGACACTGCCCGCCCCCGGCCAGATGTCCAGACGCCGCCCGTCCCAGCCAGACACCCAGAAACAGCCCACACCAGCCAAACACACAGGCACTGCCCACGCCCCAATTCTCAGATACTGCTGACTCCCCAACCATTAGATGTGGAGAAGATTTCTTCAGCCAGCAGATGCTGAACTCACCACCACAGAAGGCTGTGAAGGTCAAGTCATTGACTGTATTCAAGACGGATGGAGTGGTTCTTAATTACTAAGTGGATCAAAAGTCATAGGATGAAGGCAAGAGAATAATGTTTCTCAACACATCAGCCATGGATCAATGTCAGAACAGACTCAATGGGCTGAATGCCTATCGTATGGCCTATGGACACACACTCCCCCTTTGCCTTGATAGAGCCCACATACAGGCACTGCTGACACCCCGAGAAACGCAGCCCAGACAATGTCCACAGCACCACAACAAAAGTCCTTGCAGAAGTATCTTGCTCCCAAAGTCCTCCCAGTCCGCACCCAAAGTCCTGGTCCCCTTCTTCCACACCTCCATCAGTTCCCAAGCTCCCACCACCAATCTCAATCACTTCATACCCACTACACCAGGACCCTGGACCTCCTCCACATCACCATTTGCATTGGTTATTTTCCAGTACCGACTGTCCAACTGACAGGCATTATCTGGTGAGGCATCCTCCACCATTTCAATCCTGTAGTGAGAGAGAGTGCACAGAAATTAACATGAGTCAATAAGAATGGCCTTGGAGTTAGTCAAAACTATGGACCAAAGCATTCTAACTCAAAATCAGAGCAAACATCAATAATTAAAAAGCATAACTGATGGCACACGACAATGTTGAGGGAGTCTCAGTGAGCTTTAGCAACTTATTTCTGTTTAAACTGTGTGTTCTTTAAAATTTCCCTGGGGTCGGGGAGTCCAGAACTAGAGGGCATAGGTTTAGGGTGAGAGGGGAAAGATATAAAAGAGACCTAAGGGGCAACTTTTTCATGCAGAGGGTGGTATGTGTATGGAATGAGCTGCCAGAGGAAGTGGTGGAGACTGGTACAGTTGCAACATTTAAAAGGCATCTGGATGGGTATTTGAATAGGAAGGGTTTGGAGGGATATGGGCCGGGTGCTGGCAGGTGGGACTAGATTGGGTTGGGATATCTGGTCGGCATGGACGGGTTGGGCCGAAGGGTCTGTTTCCGTGCTGTACATCTCTGTGACTCTATTGTAGACGTCACTGATAGGAAAGCATTCATTTCCATTCTCTACTTGCCCAGAGGATAGATAAAGTTAACATGTTTTGATTCACAGTTATGCGTAGGCCAGACTGGGTAAGGACGGCAGATTTCTTTCTTAATAAGTATGTAAGAGAACCAGATGGATGGTATTTTTAAAATGACAATTGACAACACTTAACATGGCCTTGTCAGAGCATGCATTCAGTAATTTAGAAAACTCTGAATCAATGAAAAGTAAGTGTTCATAAAATAATTCTTTAATAAGTCTTCAGTGATTTCCCTTCCATTCGTTTGTCTCATGAATAGAGAATTGGCAGGACATGTCAATCTCACAGAACACACAATTAAGCAGCCACTGGTGTTCCTGTGGTATAGAGCCAAGGCTGAGAATAGTATATTACTGATAATGGTCAGCCCACAGTTTCAAACTTGTATTGCCTGAAGCCAACCTGAGGCAGACTTGATAATTTTTCAGATGCATTTCTTTCAACCGAGGATGCAACGAGGTGGGGAGCCAAGTGACCATAACAGAGCCCAAATAATCTGCTGAGTAACTTTTTGCTGAACATGTTATCTGATAACAACATTAAAGAACCCTTTCGTCACTTTACTCATGATTTGCCCTGATGTTCGTATGCAGGACATACTTGAACAATGTTCCACATTGTTGAGTTCAATGTTGTAGCTGACCGGGAACAGCTTGGTTAGAGTGCTGTTTAGTTCCTTCATTACTATTGTCAAAATATAGTTGGGATCACTGCGTCTGCGGTCTCCAGTATTCTCAGCCATTTCTTGATTAAACATGGAGTGAACTGAATTGTCTGAAGACTGGTATCAGGGAAGAGGCGACGGCATAGTGGGATGGTCGCAGCTCTAGCAATTGAGATCCAAGAAATGTTCTGGGGACCTGAATTTGAATCCTATCAGGACAAACGATGGAATTTGAATTCAACAATATCTGGAATTAAACTTTTAAAAACAATGACCATTGCTGATTGTCATTAAAGCAAATCTGGTTCACTAATTTGATTAGATTAGATTAGATGTTTAGATTACATTACAGTGTGGAAACAGGCCCTTCGGCCCAACAAGTCCACACCGACCCGCCGAAGCGCAACCCACCCATACCCCTACATTTACCCCTTACCTAACACTACGGGCACGCAGACACGGGGAGAACGTGCAAACTCCACACAGTTCAATTCCCACCTCAGGCGCTGTGAGGCAGCAGTGCTAACCACTGTGCCACCCGTGATTTAGCAAAGCAAATTTTCCATCAATATCTGGTTGGCTTACATGTGACTTAAGATAAACAACAATATTGTTGATTCTTAACAGCTCTCAAAAATGGCTAGGCAAGGACTCAACTGGATCAAGCTGCTAGGAAGTATCAAAAAGGAGAGATCTCCTGGCATTGACTTCAGCACCAGAAATGATATCCGACACTGCTGACCTGCAAAGCCTTCCTTACTAATATCTGCAGGCCAATGCCACAATCCCAAAATAAGGACAGCTTCTCACAGACTAGTCAAGCAACAACCTTATATAGTCATACTCATGGAATCGTACCTTACAGACATTATCCCAGACACCACCATCACTATCCCTGGATATGTCCTGTCCCACTGTCACAGGGCACTCAGCAGAGATGGCAGCACCTTGTTATACAGTTGGATGGTAGTTGCCTTGGGAGTCCTCAGCACTGATTCCAGACTTCATGAAGTCTCATGCCATCAGGTTAAATCTAGGCACGGAAACCTCCTACTGATTACCATGCACTCTCCCTCAGCTGACAGATCAGTACTCCTCCATATTGAACATTAGGAGGAAGCACGGAGGGTGGCAAGAGTGCTAAATGCACTGTGGGTTGGGGATATCAATTTCCACCACCAACAGTGGCTTGGCAACAACATGATTTAGGACCTAACTAGCTCAAGGACATAGCTGCTAGGCAGGGTCGCAGCAGGTAGCACAGGAATCAATAAAAGGGAAAAACGTATTTAGATTAGATTAGATTAGATTCCCTACAGTGTGGAAACAGGCCCTTCGGCCCAACAAGTCCATACCGACCCTCCGAAGAGTAACCCACCCAGACCCTCTGCCTAATGCACCTAACACTATGGACAATCTTAACATGGCTAATTCACCTGACCTGCACATCTTTGGACTGTGGGAGGAAATCGGAGCCCGGAGGAAACTCACGCAGACACGGGGAGAACGTGCAAACTCCACACAGACAGTCGCCCAAAGCTAGAATTGAACCTAAGTCCCTGGTGCTGCGAGGCATCAGTGCTAACCACTGAGCCACCATGCCACTCTTTGACCTCATCCTCACAAATCTGCCAGTTGCAGGTGGGTCCATGACAATACTGCTAAGAGTGACAACCATGACAGCCTCATGGAAACAAACTCCCAGCATCACATTTTAGCTACCCTTGTACGAAGCCTTGTACCCCTGTAAAGACTTCAAACAGATCGAACAACTCAAGACTAGCATCCCGTGGCACCGTGGGCCATTGACAGCAGCAGAATCACACTGCAGCACAATCCACAACCTCAGCCTGGCGTTTTCCACATTCCACCAACACTACCAGGTTAGGAGATAAATGCTTTTTTTTAATTTTAAAATTTAAATCTAAATTTTAAAAAATCAGCAGCTAGACCAGCATTAATTGCCCATCCCTAATTGGCAAGATTTGATCACATTGCTGTAGGTCTGGAGTCATACGGAAGCTAGAGCAGGTGAGGATGGCGGTTTCCTTCCCTATAGGACATCAACAAACCAGATGGGTTTTTCCAATAATTGACAATGGTTTCATGGTCATCAATAAATACTTAATCTCAGATTTTTATGGGATTG
Organism: Chiloscyllium plagiosum; assembly: GCF_004010195.1. Classification (NCBI taxonomy): domain Eukaryota; kingdom Metazoa; phylum Chordata; class Chondrichthyes; order Orectolobiformes; family Hemiscylliidae; genus Chiloscyllium; species Chiloscyllium plagiosum. Next base: position 70,227,958 of record NC_057725.1, on the reverse strand, counting down.
AACCCGGGTTCCGAGAACATTACCTTGGTCTCTGGATTAACAGCCCAACGATAATGCCAGTAAGCCAGTGCCTCCCAAATTCAATGAACAGTGCAGGAGGTCATGCCAGTAGGAGCACTACACATGGTGAAGCAATCAAACAAGACTACCTGCATGCTAAACAGGATTGGCAGACCAGATGAGCAGAACTAAGTGATCCTACAAAACAGAGTCAGAGGTTTACAGCATGGTAACAGTCTCTTCAGCCCAACAGTCTCTTCAGCTCATGCTGCCCAGTTTTCACAATTAAACTAGCCGCATTTGCCTGCGGTTAATCCACATCCCTCCATACCCATTCCATCTATGTACCTGTCTGAATGTTTCTTAAATGAGCAAACTGTACTACCTTCCACCACCAGCTCTGCTCCAGACACTTGCCACCCTCTGTGTGAAAACAATTGCCCCTGTGGACCCTTTTGTATCTCTCCCGTTTCACCTAAAGCCTATGCCCTCCAGACTCCCTTCCATGGAAAAAGCTGCGGGCTATCTGCCTTAAATATGTTCCTCATGATTTTATAGGTCTCTGTAAGGTCAGCCCTCAGTTTCCTAAGCTTCAGTGAAAAAAATCACAGCCTATCCAACCTCTCCTTCTAGCTCAAATCTTCCAGTCCAGGCAGCATCCAAGTAAATGCTTTCTGAATGCTTTTTAGTTTCATAATAACCTTTCTATAGGGCAACCAGAATTGCAGGCAGTACTCCAAATGCAGTCTCACCAATGACTTGTACAGCTGTAACAAGATGTCCCGACTCCTATACTCAATGTTCTGACAGATGAAAGCAAGTACGTTGAAAGCCTTTTTCACCATCCTGTCTACCTGTGACTCCACTTTCAAGGAGCTAGGAACCTGTACCCCGAGATCTCTGTTCAATGACACTCCCTAGGGCCAAGTTGATTGACTGTATCAGTCCTGGCCTCACCTGACCCACCAAAATGCAATGCCTTGCATTTATCTAAATGGAGCTCCACTTGCCATTCCACGGTGCACTGACCCAGTTAAACAAGATCTCACTGCATTCCCAGATAACATTCTTCACTGTCCACTGTACCACCAATCTCAGTGTCATCCACTAATTTATTACCCATACCTCCTAAATTCTCATCCAAATCATTTATATACATTATGGATAACAGTAGATCCAGTACATTAAAAAAAAGACCCTCTACCACCACCCTCCGTCCTCTACCGCCAAGGCAATTTTTGTATCCGGAGTCAATAGATAAACGGTTAGAAAAGCACAGCAGGTCAGACAGCATTCTGAGAAGCAGGAAAGTCAACGTATCTGACCTTTTGTCAAGTCTGGGGATGGGGAGCTGAAAGTTAAAATGGGGGGAGCAGTTGGTGAGATGATGGTAGGTGGATGCATTTAGGAGTTATTGTGATTAATCAGTGGGAAGAGTGGAGCCAATACGTGAGCAGGAAGCTCAGCTCAGGTCAGGGAGTTGAGAGGGAGGCTGGGATTGGAGAGATCTTGAAGCTGGTGAAGTCAACGTTGAAGCCACTGGGCTGTTAGCTCCCCAGGTGAAGTATAAGTTTACGTTTGCTTTCACTCTGACAGTGGAGGAGACCAAGGATGGACATGTTACCAGGGAATGGGAGGGGCAATTAAAATGGATGGCAACAGGAAGGTCCCAGTTGGTTGGTGTGTGCACAGCACAGGTGCTTCACGAACCGGTCCCTGAGTCGGTGTTTGGTCTCCCTGATATAGAGGAGACCACATCAGGAGCAACTGATATAGAAGATCAGGTTGGACGAAGTGCAGGTCAAACTCTGATGAATCTGGAAGGATTGTTTGGGGTCTTCGACACAAGTCACAGTGGAGGTGTTCGTGCAGGTGATGTACCTCTTGCAATTGCAACAAAAGGTACAGGGTGTGGCGGAGAAGTTGTGGGGAGTGTAGAGTTGATAAGGGAAATGCAGAGCGAACAGTCCCTGCAGAAAATGGACAGGGGTGGAAAAAGGAAATATCGTTCTGATGGTGAGGTCTGATTGTAGGGACGGAAATGTCAGAGGATGATGCACTGGATTCGGAGGTTGGTGGGGTGGTACATGAGGACTAAGCGGTCTCTATCTTTATTGTTGGGAGAAGGGGGTCTGAGGACAGAAGTGTGGGAAATGGAGGAGATGCAGTTGAAGGCATCATCAAATACCGAGAAGGGGAAACTACGGTCCCTAAAGTAAGAGGATATCTAGGAGGTCCTGAAATAGAATGCTTCATCCTGGGAGATGTGGCAGAGGTAGAGGAATTGAGAGTATGGGATAGCATTTTTGCAGGAGGTGAGAAGAGATGTAGTTGAGGGTGTTGTGGGAGTCAGTGGATTGGAAGTGGACGTGAGTCGATTTCTGGAGATGGAGATGGAGACGGAGAGGCCCAGGAAGGGGAGGGAGGCATTGGAAACAGTCCGGGGGTGAATTTGAGGTGGGGTGGAAGGTGTTAGCTAATTTGGTGAACTGCTCAAGGTCCTCATGGGAGGTTGAGGCAGCGCCGATGTAGCTATCAACATATCAGAGAAAGAGATGAGGGATGGGGCCGGTGTAGTTGTGGAAGAGGGGCAGTTCCACAAATCCTACAAAGAGACAGGACCATATTGGGCGCCCACAGCCACTACTTTGGTTTGCAGGAAGTGCTAGGAATCAAAGGAAAAATTGCTGAGGATGAGGATCAGTTCTGCTAAGCAAATGAGTGTGTCAGTGGAGGGTCTGCTTGGGCCTAGGAGAGAGGAAGTAGTGGAGAGCTTTCAGGCTCTCCGTGTCAGGGATACAGGTGTAAAGGGCCTGTACGTCCGTGGTGAAGTTGAGGTGTTGGGGGCTGGGGAATTGAAAGTTTTAGAACAGGTCGAGGGCATGAGTAGTGTCACCTGCATTCCTAGCTGGATCCAACTATCACCATCCCACCTACTCTCTCCCTAGCCCCAATCCCTTCACTCCATTTACTTCTGGGCTCCCTTCCCCCGTTCTGACAAAGGGTTTTGTTCCAAAATGTTGACTTTGCTGCTCCTCAGATGTTGTCTGATCTGTTGTGTTTTTTCAGCCTCACATCTACTGACTCTGACTCCCAGCATCTGCAATCCTCACTGTCTCCAATTTTGTATCCAATTGGTCAGCTCTTCCTGAATCCAATGAGATTTAACCTTACTCAACACCCTACCATGGGGTACCTCATCAAAGGCCTTGTTAAAGTTCACATAGTCAACATCTATCACACTGGCCTCATCTACTTCTTTGGTCACCCCTTCAAAAAACCTCAAATCCATGAGACATGATTTTCCACATGCAAAGTCATGCTGACTATCCCCAAATGAGTCTTTGCCTCTCCAGACACCTGTAGATTCCCCTCTAACAACTAACCCACCCCTAATGTTAGGCTCATCAGTGTGTAGTTCCTAGACATTTCCCAACAACCTTTCTTAAATACTGACAATATCAGCCAACTTCCAATCTTCCTGCACTTCACCAGTGGCTGTCATTGATACAAATATCTCCGCTAGAGGCCCTGCAATTTCCTCCCTAGCCTCCCACAAAGTCCTAGATGCACTTCATCAGGTCCTGGGGATTTACCTACCTTAATGTGTTTTAAGACTGACAGTACCTCCTCTTCTATGTGGACTCTCTTCAACACATCACTAAGTTCCCTAGCATCCATACTTTTCTCAACACTAAATACTGGCACAAATTCATTTAGGATCTTACCCATCTCTTGCGACTCTGCACTCAGACAGCCTTGTTGATCTTTAAGAGGCCCTATTGTCTCCCTAGTTACTCTTATGCATTCACGTACCTGGAGAATCTCTTTGGGATTCTCCTATATCCTGTCTGCTAAAGCCATCTTATAGCCCTCCTGACTGTTCTTAGTTTAGATTTAGATTACATTACAGTGTGGAAACAGGCCCTTCGGGCCAACAAATCCACACCGACCCGCCGAAGCGAAACCCATCCATACATTTACCCCTTACCTAACACTACGGGCAATTTAATATGGCCAATTCACCTAGCCCTGCACATCTTTGTGACTGTGGGAGGAAACCGGAGCACCCGGAGGAAACCCACGCAGACACGGGGAGAACGTGCAAACTCCACACAGTCAGTCGCCTGAGGCGGGAATTGAACCCGGGTCTCTGGCGCTGTGAGGCAGCAGTGCTAACCACTGTGCCACCGTGCCGCCCATACACTGACACCCTCTATACTGCTCAAGCAATTTCCCTAACCACTCCCTATACATGTCATCTGCTTCCTTCTTTATCTTGACCAGAGCTTCAATACCTCTAGTTATTTAGGGTTCCCTTACTCTCCATTCTAACAAGGATATGTTGGCCCTGAACCCTCATTAACTCACTTTTGCAAGTCTCCCACTTGCCAGACATCCCTTTGCCTGCCAACGGTCTCCCCCAAACAACATTTGAAAGACCATCAAAACTGGCCTTGTCCCAGTTTAGAATCTTGTGGACCAAACCTACCCTTTTCCATAGCTATTTTAAAAATAATGGAATTACGGCCACTCTTCCCAAACTGAAGCCCCACTAACACTTCTATCACTTGCCCCTCCTTATTTCCCAAGAGGAGGTCAAGTTTTGCTCCTTCTTTGGTCGGGCCATCCACAAACTGCATGAGGAATTCGTCCTGAACACACAAATTTATCTCCATCCAAGCACTTACCACTATGACAGTCCCAATCATTGTTTGGAAAGTTAAAATCCTTTACAATTCTTGCAGTTATCTGCAATCTGCTTACATATTTGTTCCTCAATCTCCACTGACTATTGGGGGCCCTATAGTACAATGCTATCAAGATGACCTTCCCCTTTTTATTTCTCAGATCCAAGCTGGAGTCCTGCCACATCCAGTTGTGAATCAGTAGTGCACTATTATACAACTCACTGGAGGAGGAGATTTCACAAATATCCCATCCTCAATGATGGAAGAGCTCAACACATCAGTGCAAAAGATAAGGCTGAAACATTCAAATCAATCTTTGCAGAAGTGCCAATCCATCTCAGACCCCTCCTACTGGAGGTCAGTCATCTCAGCTACAAGACATCTTTGCAGGAGTTCCTCAAGGTGGTGCCCTAGCCCAACCATCTTCAGCCGCTTCATAAATTACCTTCCCTCCATTATAAGTGGGGATGTTTACCAATGACTGTACCATTTATGACTCCTCAGCCACTGAAGCAGTCCATGTTCAAATGCAGTAAGATCTGGACAATATCCAGGCTTAGGCTGACATGTGACAAATAACATTGAAACCACAGCAGAATCAGGCAATGACCATCTCCAATAAGAGAGAATCTAACCATCTACTTCTGACATTCACTGGTGTTATCATTACTGAATGCCCCACAATTGACTAGAAACTGAACCAGAATTGCCATATAAATACTGTGGCTATAACAGCAGGTCAGATTCTAAGATTACTGCAGCATTATCTCACCTCCTGACTCCCCAGAGCCCGCCACTAATCTACAAGGCAAGATTGTGACAGAATAATCCCCAGTTGCCTGAAAGTGCATTTCTAACAAGTGCACCATTCATGCCTGTTTGCTGGCACCACATCCACCATCTTCAACATTCATGCCCTTCCCCAACAGACGTGTATGCTATCCAAAAGATCCCACAGAAATTCACCAAAGATCCTTAGACGACACCTTCCAAACTCACAACCACGACTATCTATAAATATGGGATGCACATACATGGGAACAACAAGTTCTGCTCCTGACTTTGGAACTAGGGGTAGTTCCTCTATAAGGTTGTGTTCTTGTACAACTCCGCATTATAGAAAAATCGTGCTTTAAAAACAGCACTTAAATGTGTTGCCGATGTAATCGCCAATATGTTTTCAAAGTTTGCGCTTTAGAAACAGTGCACCCAATTCCTCAAACACATTCCAGCGAATTCACATCAACAAAGCTCGCGTTATGGAAGAATGACCTGTATATTGGCCATTCCTTCACTGTCACTAAATGAAAATCCTGGATAGTCGATGTCTGACAGCACAGAGTACTCCTAAACCTCAAGGACTGCAGTAGATCAAGGAGGAAACACTACCCTCACATGACAATTAGGGAAGGGCAATAAATGTTTGCCCAGTCACACCTGGTCCACATCTTAAGAATGAATAAAAAAGGGATGCATTTCCATTTGGAATTTAAACCAATGTGATAACCATTTGTACAACAAATTCAATCCAATTCCACAACTTTTAAGTTGTTCTGAAGTCTCTAATCTGGCCCAGACACAGCTGATAGGGTTGAAGAAGAAGGGCCAGCATACATACCTGATTCTGTATGAGAAGAAATAATGTGGTGGGTGCACCGAGCTCAATTCTGGGAGGAAGGAGGTGGCTACAGATATGATAATATCCCCAGTTCGAGCCACCCAACTTTCGTCATGAATGTACCTGGGAAAGAGAGAATCACGTCAACAGAGAATGAATTGGCATACAGGAGAGTAGCCAGCAAGAAACCTGATCAAACTGGAACAGGACCATATATATCTGGTGGGAACACAAGGGCCACATACACATGGTAGGCATACATAAATTACTACATACTGTCTGCACACAATCATTCAAATAATCCAGAGCAAACTGAATTAGGATCTGAAATGGAATAACATGCAGGGTTATGAGAAGGCTGGGGAGTAGCATTAATTGAATTATTTAGGTGCAGACACAGTGGGCTGAATGGTCTCCTCTTCCACCAGAACAAATCTGATTCAGGGAGACATGGTCAGAATGAGACACATACATGCTACCATACGTGCTTGCATATGCATTGGGACATGCTCCCTCAGATCCACACAGACTTCCAAATGCAACGTACAAGCACTTCCATCCAATGTAGTGCACATAGTGCACACACACACTCCAAACACAGTGTACAAGGCACCCGATGTGTGTACGCAAATAAAGTGCAGCATATGAGACAGACACAGATAAATGTGCATACCCAGAATGTTTATGCCTTGTAGCCTTACACACAAAGACATATGTGTGCACAACACAAAGCACAGCGAACAAGGTGTAAACATACAACCCCCCCCATGCACACCCAGAAAAGAAACATATAAGCACACTGACCGGAATATCTGGTCTCGGATGATGGGATATCGCCCTGAAATTACATTGTGAACAAACTTGGTGAACCATTCTGTGAATGAGGTGCCTGGAAACAGGAAAAATAACATTAACCCTTACACTGTTGATTAACCTTTTGTGACATGACCTTGTTCAATGAGAACAAATCACATTTTGCAATGGAAAACATTCACGCTTCACTGCCCAATCTTACACTGTCCAACCTCTACAGAATCTGGAGAGACCTGCAATACATACAAATCAAACCCACCGTAAGCCTAATTTTTGAGGGAGGGAGAAGCCAACACCAACAGGCTAATGGAATCCACTCAAGGCTGGTGAAATCAGAAACTCTGGATTTGGAGAAGACACTATTCCGTATTCCACAATAGTGGTCTACAGAATACAGCAAAGACAAGCTGACAAGAGACTACGGAACTGTGGAATTAAAACACATCATAAATTAACAGCTTGATCATACAGTCCTACAGCATGGAGACAACCCCTTCAGCCCAAAGGTCCACCTTGGCCAAAATGTCTATCCAAGCAAACTCGGTTTCCCTGAACTTAGCCCATATCCTTCTAAACCTTTCATATCCATGTATGTCCAAATGCCTTTGAAATGTTGTTAATGTACACGCCTCAACCACTTCTGCTAGCAGCGCATACCACCCTCTGTGTAAAAACACTGCCCCTCAGGATCCCTTCTATTCTTTCCCCTCTAACCTTAAACTAATGTCCTCTAGTCCTCAATTCCCCAACCCTGGGAAAAAGACTGAGTGCATTCACTCTATCCATGTCTCTGATGATCTTATACATTTCCATAAGATTCCCCCTTCAGTCTCCTATGCTCTAAAGAAAAAGTTCCTACTTGTCCAGCCTCTCCCTAAAACTGACACTTGAGTCCTGGCAACATCCTTGTAAATTTTTTCTGCACTCTTTTCCAGTTGAATCCTTCCTATAGCAAGGTGATCAAAACTAAACACAATACCCCACGTGCAGCCTCACCAACATCCGATACAACTGCAACTTAACTTTCTAACTTCCACACTGAATGCCCTGACTGATGAAGGCCAGTGCGCCAAAAGCCTTCTTCCCTGTCCTGTCTACCTATGATTCCATTTTCAAAAAACCATGCACCTGAACTCCAAGGTCCCTCTGTTCCACTACACTCCTTAAGGCCCTACTATTCACCATGAAACTCCTACCTTGCTTTGACTTTCTAAAATGCGACACCTCACACTTATCTATATTAAGCTCCATTTGGTCAGTCTGTGCACTTAAGGAAAGGTGGAAAAGTCAGATACAAAGGACTATCAAAATAAGCTGGTTTCATTCACTGGCAGCTGAACAGTAGAGTCCAATTCCACAACAAGAGAAGGGTCAGGCAATTGGAACTCCATACCTGTGAGGAACATGTCAACAACAGACGGATCGCAAGCCATCTGATTCTGTGGAAGAGAGGAGAACCATATCATTTTGGGTACTACCAGATAGGAGTTACACAGCACATACACACATCATCCTATGAGCTGATCAGACAGGAGGAGCAGAGCAGACACACACCACTCTGAACACTGATCAACCAGCATTTGCAGAGCTTACAGTCATAGAAATCAACAACACAGAAAAGGCCCTTCGACATTTGCATTTATGCCGTTCAAGAACAACCGTCTAAAACTACACTAAACCCATTTATCTGCACATTGTCCATAAACTACTATTCCCTGGTATTACATCTGCTCATCCAGACAACTTGCCTCCACCATCCATTCAGACAGCCTTGATCCATATTTCACCCAAACTCTCAATTATGTGTACTTCAATCAGATCACCCCTCAGCATCCTCTGATCCATTGAAAACTTATCCAGCGTCTCTATAAAACAGACCTTCCATCTCAGGAAACACCCTGGTGAATCTCCTCTGCATTCTCTCCAGCACATTCACGTCCTTCCAATATTGTAGTGACCAGAACTGCGCACAGTCTTCCATCTGTGGCCTAACCAATGGTTTATAAGATTGCAACAAGACTTTCCATGCTCATACATTCTCTACCCTGGCTCAAGAAGGCAAGCATCCCCTACACCTTCTTCACCATCCTGTCTACCTTTGCTGACACCTTCAGGGATCTATGGACTTGTATACATAGGTCCCTTTGTTCCTCAGTACTCCTTAGGGACTTGCCATGCATTATGTGTATCTCTCCCTTGTTAAAGCTCCAAAAATGCATCATAGAATTGAAGGGTCCCTTCAGTGTGGCAAAAGGCCATTCGACCCATCAAGTCTGCACCAAACCTTCAAAGAGCATCCCACCCAGACCCAGCCGCCACTCTATCTCCATAACCCATTTCTACCTATCCTACATATCCCTAGATACCACAGCATGATCACATCAACTACTGGAAACAGAATATCCTTTTTTACCCTGTCAAAACTAACCCTGCACATCTATGGACTGTGGGAGGAAACCAGGACACCCGGAGGAAACCTACACAGATATTAGGAGAACGTGCAATCTCCACATAGACAGACACTTCACATCCAAGGCTGGAATAAAACCAAGGTCCCTGGTGTGGAGAGGTAGCAGCATTAACCATGGAGCCATTGTACCACCATCACCTCACACTTCTCAGGATTAAATTCATCTGCCATTGCTCTGCCCAATTTACCAGCTGATCAATATCTGAGACCTCCCACACCAATCCCTTTGGTACACCACTGTCACAGGTTTCCAATCACAAGAAAAACCCACCATCACTCATTGTCTCCTAACATGTAAGCCGATTTTTGAGCTGGTTTGCCATCTTGCCTTTGATCTCATGGGACCATGTGGACCTTGTTAAAGGCCTTACTGAAGTCCACGTAAAGCACACCAGCTGCACTACCCTCATCAACATATTTAGTCATCTTTTCAAAAACGTTCAGGTAGAACCATAGAATTTTACAGTACTAGAGGCGACCATTTGACACATGTCTGTACCCAGCTCACGAAATAGCTGCCCAGCTAGTTCTACTCTCCGGCCCTATCTCTATAGCACTTTAACTTCATCACTTTCAAATATATGTATTTGAAACCTCCTATGGAGTCTGCCTCCACCATCCTCTCCAAAACTTAACAACTCTCTGAATAAAGAAGTTTCTGCTCATGGCCATTCCAAACTCGCTTGCTGACAACCTTGAAGTTGTACCAGTGACTAGAGATCACATCAACTACTGGAAATAGAATATCCTTCTTTACCCTGTCAAAACTGTCACAATTTTGAACACCTCATCCTTTAATTTTCTCTGCTCCGAAGAGAATAAGCCCCCATTTCTCTAATCTTTCCTTGTATTAGCGAGTTTTGAGAAGATTTGTAGCTTGGGTTGAGGTTCTGGATCCTTGGAAACCCCCATCCTTCCCTTGTATCTAAAATCCCTCATTCTTGGCACCATTCTAGTAAATCTTCTTTGAACTCTCTCCATAGCTTTAACACCTTTCTTTAAAAAAAAGTGCAGGACTGAAGACAACCCACTCCAAATGTGGCTTGACCAATGATTTGCATAAAAGTGTCACCTCACTACCTTTTTTTTAATGCTCTGTGGCTCCACTTATAAATCCAAGGATCCTATAAAGCCTTCTTACCAATTGTTTCAACTTGGCTGGCCACCTTCAGAGAATCATGCACATGAAACCCAAGGACACTCTGCTTCTGTACTCTACTCAAAATTGTACCATTAAGCCCTGTATTGTCTCTCCTTGTTTCTTCTGCCAAAATGCATTATCTCATATTGCATTGCATTGAAATTCGTCTGCCAGGAGCATGCCCATTTGTTCAACTTGTCAATGTCCCTTTGAAGTCACTCAATGCCATCTTCTGGAGATGCCGGTGTTGGACTGGGGTGTAAAAAGTTAAAAATCACACAACTCCAGGCTATAAATTCTGTGTCTTACAATCGTGTACTCCACAACCACCTGATGAAGGAGCAGCGCTCCGAAAGCTAGTGCTTCCAATTAAACCTATTGGACCATAACCTGGCGCTGTGAGATTTTTAACCTAATATCATCCTCAATTCACGATTCTCCCTAGCTTAGTATTTGCAAAATTAGAGATTTTGTCCTCAACACCCATCTCCAAATCATTTATAGAAATCAGAAAAGGAAGGGTCCCAACACCAAACCCTGGAGAATACCACTTTCAACTCATCTCCAATCTGCGAAATGCTCATCTATACCTACCTTCTCTTCCCTCCCTTTTAGCCAATTTCTGATACATGCTGCCAAGGACCCATCAATCCCAAACATTTCTAAATTGTTAACCAACCTGCTATGTGACACTCTATCAAATGCCTTCTGAGTGTCCAAACATAAAACGTTCAGAGCATTACCTTCATCCACTGCTTGTGTGACCTCATCAAAGAATTAATTAAATTTGTCAGATAAGTCCTGCCCTTAACAAAGCCATGTTGACTATCTGGCATGAACTTATTTTCCTGGGCTATACTTTGCCCTTTTCTTAAACAATGGTATCATATTTACAATCCTCCAGTTCCCTGGGACTAATGCTATGTCCAGAGAGGCCTGGAAAATTTCTGTCAACCGTCTGATTTGCTCCCTTACTTCTCTCTACAATCTAGGATGCATCTAATCTGGTGACTTCTCCACCTGGAGTGCTGCCAGCCTTTTAAACACCTCTTCTTTACCTATCACTGTATCGCCCAGTTACTTAACGTTCGCATTTTCAACAACGCTACCGTCACCACCCTGTAATTTGGTAAAGACAGAAGCAAACCATTCATTTAGTACCTCGACTTTATTCTTTGCTTCAGTGAGCAGCTTACCCTGCTTGCTCCTTATGAGGACAGTGAGCACTGCAAATGTTGGAGAGTCAGTGTGGATAAAGAGTGGAGCTGGAAAAAGCACAGCAGGTCAAGCAGCATCAGAGGAGAATGGGAGTTGACATTTCAGGTCGGAACCTTTCGTCAGGACTGGGGGAGGGGAACAGGGCTGAGAATTAAATAGAGGGAGGGGTTAGGGCTGGGGAAAGGTGGATTAGATGCTGATAGGTGGCTCAGGCAGGAGGTGGCTGTGATTGATCAATGGGAAGGGTGGAGCAGATAGGTGAGAAGACTAGATTAGATTCCCCTACAGTGTGGAAACAGGCTCTTCGGCCTAACAATCCACACTGACCCTCCGAAGAGTAACCCTCCAGACCCATTTCCCTCTGACTAATACAGCTAACACTATGGGCAATTTAGCATGGCCAATTCACCTGACCCGCACATCTTTGGACTGTGGGAGGAAACCGGAGCACCCGGAGGAAACCCACGCAGACACGGGGGGAATGAGCAAACCCCACACAGGCAGTCACCCAAGGCTGGAATCGAACTTCGGTCCCTGGCGTTGTGAGGCAGCAGTACTAACCACTGACCAACCGTGCCACCCCCAATGGAAGGAAGATGGACAGGTTGTGTCAGGTTACGGCGGCAGGGTGCAGAGGGAGGGCTGGACCTGGGATGAGATGGGGGGCGTTATGCAGAGATTTGGAAGCTGGTGTTAACGCTGTATGGTTGTAAGCTCCCAAGATGTGGCTTTATTTTGATGGTAATGGAAGCTCAAGATGAACATGTCCTACAGGAATGGGAGGGGGAGTTGAAATTGCTGACAACCAGGAAGTAGGGTTGATTGGAGCGAACAGATTATAAATGTTTCCTGAACCGGTTTCCAAGTTTGCGCTCAGTCTCTCCGCAGAGTAGAGGAGACCACATCGGGAGCAAAGGATACAATAAATCAGGTTAGAGAAAATGCACGTAAATCTCTGCCGGACTTGGAATGATTCCTTGGGGCCTTGGATGGGGGGTGATGCGGGCAGTGTGGGCCACAACCTATCCTTTAAGTAGTCTTTAACTATTAATATGCTTGACGAACATTTTACTATTTATTTTAGTCCAGCCTGTCATCATTTTCTTATGCCTCCTCTTAGCCTTCATTATTCTGGTCTTGCCCTCGCTCCTGCATCTGAGCTACTCGCCTGGTTTTAATTGCTATTATTACTCTGGTATACATTACATGCTGAAATCCTTGTATAGTACCAGGAGTGTGGAGTGAGAGAGGGACTCACTGAAATCCTTGTAGAGATTTACCTGGGGTGTGCAGTTTATTTATTGTATCCTTTGCTCCTGATGTGGTCTCCTCTACTCCGGAGAGACTGAGCGCAAACTTGGGAACCGGTTCAGGAAACATTTATAATCCGTTCCCTACAATCAACCCTACTTCCTGAAGAAGGGCTCATGCCCGAAACGTCGGTTCTCCTGCTCCTTGGATGCTGCCTGACCTGCTGCGCTTTTCCAGCAACACATTTTCAGCTCTGAACTCCAGCATTTGCAGTCCTCACTTTTTCCTATACATTACATACCCCTTTTTTCTTCATTATCTCATCAATATTCTTAGTCACCCAGGGTATTCTAGCTTTGGATACTCTATAGTTATTTTCATGCTTTTCACCATGGGCGGCACGGTGGCACAGTGGTTAGCACAGCTGCCTCACAGCGCCAGAGACCCGGGTTCAATTCCCGCCTCAGGCGACTGACTGTGTGGAGTTTGCACGTTCTCCCCGTGTCTGCATGGGTTTCCTCCGGGTGCTCCGGTTTCCTCCCACAGTCCAAAGATGTGCAGGGTCAGGTGAATTGGCCATACTAAATTGCCCATAGTGTTAGGTAAGGGGTAAATGTAGGGGTATGGGTGGGTTTCGCTTCGGTGGGTCGGTGTGGACTTGTTGGGCGAAGGGCCTGTTTCCACACTGTAATCTAATCTAAATCTAAATCTAATCTAAATCTATATTGAAATTCGCCCATTTCTCATATATTGCTTTATCCACTAAAATGCATCTTCAATTAATGTACTCCAGTTAAACTTTTAGACCCTGAATATCTGCCCTTTTCCAGTCTGGGATCCTAATCAATGACTGAATTTTATCCTTTTCCAACTTAATATTGAACTTTATTGTATTATGTCAGACAGGATCTCCCTGTAACAAATCCATCCCGACTATCCCAGATCAATCCTTACTTTTCAAAGCATTCTTCAGATTTTTCTATTAACTTCCCTACCACTGACGTCAGACTAACTGGTCTGTAATTACCTGCCATACCCTGCTGTCTTTCTTGAACAAAGGAACTTTAGCTAATCTCCGGTCATCTGACACTTCATCTGTGGCCAACAAAGTTTTAAGTACCTCCACCAGGATCCCAGCAATCGCCTTTCCTCCCACATCAGCCTGGGATTTCTCAGGCCTTGGGAATTTACACAACTTTATATCTGCAAAATCATCGAATAGCTCCTCCTTATTAATCTTAAATTACAGAATCTCACCACCCCAACTATAGTCTCCAGCTACAATGTTTTTTGCCTTTGTCAGTACATTCATTTAAGACCCTACCCATGTCCTCAGGCTCTACGCACAGGTTGTCCCTTTGGTCTCTAATAGATCCCACTCTTTTCCTAGTAATCTTTTTATTCTTATTACAATTATTAAAGGTCTGGGGGTTTTCCTTGATCCTATCTGTCAAAGATATTCCATAATCCCTCTTTGCCTACCTAATTTAGGACAGAGAACAATGCAACACAGGAACAGGCCCTTCGGCCCACAATGTTGTGCTAAACATGATGCCAAGTAAAACTAATCCCTTCTGCCTGCCCTTGGTCCATTTCCCTCTACTTCTTGCATATTCATGTGTTTATCTAAAAAACCCTTAAAAGCCCCTGTCGTATCTGCCTCTACCATCACCCCTGACAGCGTGTTCCAGGCACCTACCAATTCCTGCATAAAACAGCTGCTCCTCACATCTCCTTTGAACTTTCTCCCTCTCACCTTAAATGCATGAATTCTAGTATTAGACATTCCAACTCTGGGAAAAAATTTCTGATTGTCAACAACCTCATAATTATATAAACTTCTATCAGGTCTCCCTCAACCTCCGCCGCTCCAAAGATGACAACGCTAGTTTGTCCAGACTCTCCTAACAGCTTACAATGTGTAATCCAGGCAGCATTCTGGTAAACCTCTTCTGCACCCTCTCCAAAGCCTCCACATCCTTCTTGTACTGCGGTGACCAGAATTTGAATGCAGTACTATAAGTGCCACCCTCACAAACTTTTATAATCCTGCAACATCGCTTCCTTACTCTTGTACTCATTGCCCCAACCAATAAAAGGCAAATATGCCAAATATCCTCTTTACCATCCTATCTCCCTGCTTGGCCACTTTCATGGAAGCATGGACTAGTACCCCAAGACCCCCCTGTACATCAGTGCTGTTAAGGGTCCTGCTATTAGCCATATACCTTCCCTTAACATTTGAGCTCCCAAACTGCAGCACCTCTCACATGCCCAGATTGAGGCTGTACAGTGCTACCTCACAGCACAGGGTTCAATTCCAGCCTCAGGTGACTGGCTGTGTGGAGTTTGCACATTCCCCCAGTGTCTGCATGGGTTTCCTCCCACAGTCAAAAGATGTGCAGGTTAGGTGGATTGGTCATACTAAATTGTCCATACTGTCTGGGGATGTGGAGGTTAGGTTGATTATTAGGTGGGTGCTGCAGGGATAGGAGTAGGGGGGTGAGTCTGGGTGGGATGCTCTTTAGAGAGTTGGTGTGGACTTGCTGGGCCAAATGGCCTATTTCCACACTATAGGGATTCTATTCTATAAAATTAATCTCCATCTGCCACTTGTCTGCCCATATCTGCAATTGATCTATGTCCCTCTGTATCCTTTGACAAGCTTTTACACTATCCACAACTCCCCTGAGCTTTGTGCCATTTGCAAACTTACTAACCCACCCATCTACATTTTCATCCAAGTCATTTTTATAAATCACAAACAGCAGAGGTCCGAGTACAAATCCCTGCGAAACAGACCTCCAGCTAGAAAAACACCCTTCCACTACGACTCTGTCTTTTATGGATAAGCCAATTTGCAATCCAAATGGCCAAATGAGTATGGATCCCAGACATCTTAATCTTCTTGACAAGCCTACCAGGAGGGATCTTGTCAAAACTCCCTGTAGACAACATTGACTGCTCTACTCTTATTGATCACCCATAACAGCAAATAAATCAATCAAGTAAGACATGACCTGCTCCACATGCTGACTGTCCCTCATTCGGCCACGTTTTTCCAAATGCATGTGAATCCTATGCCTAAGAATTCTCTCCAATGGCTTCCCAATCACCAATGTGAGACTCACTGGTCTACAGTTCCCTTCTTGAACAGAGGAACAACGTTAACAACTTGCCAGTCTTCAGGGATCTCGCCAGTGGCTAAACAGGAAACAAAGATCTTGGTCAAGGCCCCAGCAATCTCCTCCCTTGCCTCTCTAAATAAGTTGGGGCAGATATAATCAGGTCCTGGGAACTTACCCACCTTAATGTTCTTCAAGAGACATAACATCAATTCTTTCTTGACCTCAAAATGCCCTAGCATGCTAGCAAGCCCCACACTAATTTCATTATCCTCCATGTCCTTCTCCTGGGTGAATACCCGATGCAAAGTACTCATTTAGGATCTTGCCCATATCCTTTGTCTTTATCTTTAGTGGTCCCGCCTTCACCCTCTTGTTTTAATTTTTAAAATGCCTGGAGATTCTCTTTAACCAGACGCACCAAGGACACTTCATGGCCCTTCTTTACCTGCTTGCATTCTTTCCTACTTTCTTTATATTCATCATGGCTCCTGTCCAATCTGAGATTTCTAAACCTTATATACGCTTCCTTTTTCTTTTTGATTAAATTCAAAATATTCCTCGCTATCCAAGAATCCTATACCTTGCTATCTTTGTTTTTCCTCCTTAGTGGAACAGGCCACTGAACCCTGATCAGTAGGCATTTAAACAACGCTTGTATGTCAAATGTGGACTGGCCCAATAACAGCTGCTCCTAATTAACTTTAGGACAGCAAAGTGGCTCAGAGGTTAGCACTTCTGCCTCACAGTGCCAGGGATCCAGGTTCAACTCCAGCCTTAGGCAACTGTAAGTATGGAGTTTGCACATTCGCCCTGTGTCTGCACGGTTTCCACCAGGTGTGCCAGTTTCCTCCCACAGTCCAAAGATGTGCAAATTAGGTGGATTGGCTATGCTAAATTGCCATAGTATCCAGGGATATGTAGATTAGGTGGATTCGCTTTGGGAAATGCAGGGTTACAGGGATAGGGTAGGGGTGAGAGTCTGTGTGGGATGCTCTTTGGAGAGTCAGTGTGGACTTGTTGGGCCAAATGGCGTGTTTCCACACTTTAGGGATTCTGTGACACTTAACTTCTGCATGATTCTTATTGCTTTCTATAAGGACTTTGAACCTGAGCGTTATGATCACTATTCCCAAAAACGCTTGCCTACTGACACATGAACCATTTGACCAGACTCATTCTTTAGGATTCATGTCTGGCAGGACTATCTACATACTGGCATAAAAGCTGCCTTGGATGCACTTTAAAGATTCTACCCAATCTAACCCATTCAAACTAAGGCAATCTCAATTAATGTTAACAAAGTTGAAGTCCCCTACAATATCAATCTTTTTTCACTCACATCTTTGTGATTTGCCTCCATACTTGCTCCTCTATCTCCCTCTGACTGTTGGGAGGCCTGTCATATATTCCCAGTGAAGTAATCACCTTCTTTTTCATTTCTAAGCTCTACCCAAATGGCTATATTGGAAGACTCTTCTTGCACAATCGCCCTCATTACTGCAATTTCCTTTGTCAATAATGCAGCGTCCCAACTACCCCTAGAATTAGGGGGCCTAGCCTCAAATTAAAGGGTAGCAGATTTAGGACTGAGTTGAGGAGGAACTTCTTCATCCAAAGAGCTGTGAATCTGTGGAATTCCCCGCCCAGTTGAGGCTAATTCGTTGAATGTTCCTAAGGCAAAGATAGATAATTTTTGAACAATAAAGGAATTAAGGATGAGTGGATGGATAAGAGGAGCTGAGTCCACAAAAAGATCACCACAATCTTACCGAATGGTGGAGCAGGCTCAAGGGGTCAGATGGCCTACTCCTTCTCCTATTTCGTATGTTTTCGTGTTTCCTGCTATCTACTAGAAATGTCAACACCCTGAACTGCGTAACCAGTCCTTTCGTCAACTATGTCTCAATGACTCAGCAATATCATATTCCCATGTGCTGATCAACACTGTCCATCTGCCTTACCTTACACTTTGCATTAAAATACATAACATTTTACTTTCACACATGCGCCTCGTCATACGCATGTTTTCTCCACCTGCTTGCCTGTTCTAGCATTCCTTCTATATCTGATTGGACTTTGCTCCTGACTTTATGTCTGCTCTTTCCCCCACCCTCCTGCTCAATTAGTTTAAAATCTCCCCAGCAGCATGGGCAAACCTCTCAGCTAGGACACTGGACCCATTCCAGTTCAGCTACAAACTGTACAGCTTGTACAGGTGCCACTTATTCCAGAAACTATCCCACAGATCCAAAAGTCTAAAGCCCTCCCCCCTACTCATCCTTTTAGCCACGCGATTCATCTTCTTATTTCCATACTTAGTGACACATGGCACTGGAAGTAATCCAGAGATGACAACCTTAATAATCTCTCTTTAATCTCTAAACTCCTGTAGAGTCAGAGATGTACAGCATCCCGGAAATAGACCCTTCGGTCCAACCCGTCCATGCCGACCAGATATCCCAACCCAATCAAGTCCCACCTGCCAGCACCCGGCCCATATCCCTCCAAACCCTTCCTATTCATATACCCATCCAGATGCCTCTTAAATGTTGCAATTGTACCAGCCTCCAACACTTCCTCTGGCAGCTCACTCCATACACGATGATCATTCAGGGAGATCTTTAGCCGAAAGAAGACAGACACTGATGATGACAGTCATTGTGTGATTTTGAAATTACGTTGATGTAATTTTAATACAGGTTTTTATTGCAGCAATATATTGTTATAGAGTTGGAGGCAGATAACAAGCAGTTAAGTGAAATGAGGGCTTAGAGTTATGAATAGTTGTTGTTTAATCTTAACTCTTAGAGTTAAAGAAATGAATTGATAATATTATCTTGAACAAATGGAATTTGGGAGTTCTCTGTCACTCATATTTCAACAGATTACAAGATGAGGTAAACTTTTCTGGCTGTTTGGTTTAGTTAGCATAAGGGTTCACCGCCATGTCATAACAGTTTGGGGGCTTGGGTCCGAGATTTGGACAGGTTTAGACAGATCCGGTCTGAGATTTGAACAGATTTAGGGTATGAAATATCCCAGCAGATTTAAACACTTGCCGATTAGTGTCCTAGATCTTTATAAACATAGGTGAGAAAATTTGTTTACTTCTGGTTGGTTAAATTAAATGAGCAAGAGAGCGAAAGAGAAAAGGAGAGAGAAAGAGAGAGAAGAAAAGGGGAGGGGAGAGAGAGAGAGAGAAAGAGAGAGATAGAGAGGGAAAAAGGAGAGAAGGTTCTTAGCTGAGCAAAGAGAGCGAGAAGAAAGAGAAAGGGAAAGGGAAAGGTATCTCATTTGTATTTTTTGCAATTAGAGATGCCCCAAATGAATCTACTCAGTTTACTCCCTTTCAGTTAGTATTTGGAAATGAAGTGAGAAAACTTTTGAAATTAATTAAAGAGAAATTGACAGGACCAAAATCCTGTCCAAAATCTCACACTTGAATTATGGATCTCAACAGCACCTGAGGGGGGCAAAGCAGCATAGAATGAAGAAGGTGGCAGAAAAAAACCTCTAAAATTCAGACATTTTCCGATGGGGATGATGTATTAGTATTGTTAGCAGTAGTTGGAGATCACTTCAAAGTCAGATTTAATGGTCCCTATCAAATTGAAAAAAAGTTGAATTAGGTAAACTATCTGATAAAGATGCTGCATAGGAAAAACACGATCAGGTATGTTATGTGAATATGTTGAAATCTCACTATAATAGACACGGGAAACTGGAGACACAGGGAACTAGTTACTGCCCCACAGAGTGAGGAATCAAATTCAGATGTTGTGGAATTTGGTGTGCCTCAAAATACATCAAACAAGAGGAAGTCCTTGAGGAGTGGAAATGTTAGTGAGCCATCTGTCTCAGGAGCAAAGAACCCAGTTGAAAGGTTTGTTGCAGCACTATGGGGACATATGCAGGAATAAGATGGGGAGGACTAATGCTACTGTGCATGAGGTGGAAGTAGGGAATGCTGTTCTGATAAACAACACCCCTACAGACATAATCCTTCCAAGGCCACATAGGTCCAGAAGGAAGTGAATGCGATACTCAATTAAGATATTATCAAATCAAGTCAGAGTGAGTGGAGTTAGACAATCATGTTAGTTCCCAACCCTGACGGGACTCAAGGATTTTGGACTACCAGAAGGTCAATGCCGTAACAATATCAGACTCATACCCAATACCAAGATTGGAGGATTGTATAGAGAAATTTGGGCAAGCCAGTTACACCAAAAAGGTGGACTTACTGCGTGGTTATTAGCAGGTACTTTTATCAGAGAATGCGAAAGGCGTTTCTGTGTTTGAAACCCCAAATGGGTTATATCAATTCAAAGTGATGCTTCTGGAATGAAGAACGCACCTGCCACATTTAGGGGGATACACACAGAAAAGGGGATAAACGTGGAAAGTACTTTATACAGAGGGTGGTAGGTGCCTGGAACACGTTGCTAGCAGAGGTAGTAGATGCTGGCATGTAGATTAATTTTAGTTGTGTCTGGACAGATGCATGAATAGGTGAGGAGCAGAGGGATACAGATCCTTAGGAATTGGACGATAGGTCTAGACATTGGATTTGGACTGGCATAGGCTTGGAGGGCCGAAGGGCCTGTTCTTATGCTGGAAGTTTTCTTTGTTCTTTGTTCTATCCCAAAGACTCATGAACAGTTATGGCTGGGTTAACAGACTATGCAGTTTATTTGGATGATGTAGTGAGTTTTAGTAAGTCATGGAAAGATCACATGGTACAACTGGCAGAGCTCTTTGAACAATTAATAAGCGCAAAACTGGTAATAAACTTAAAAGAAAACAGAATTTGCGAAGGCAGAGGTGACGTTCTTGGGACATGGAAGATTGACCCCAAGGAATACCAAGGCGAAGGCCATCAAGGAATTTCTATGACAAACCTCAAAGAAAGAGGTGCTTCGATGTTTGGGACTAAGCAGATTCTACTGCAGATTTGTTCCCAACTTCAGCAGCATAGTGGCACCGCTAACAGCTTTACTGAATAACAACACAAAGTTTTGGTGGACAGAACAATGCCTGGAGGCATTTGACATTTTAAAAGCAGTATTATCCTCTGCACCAGTTTTAGCTACACAAAGTTTTTTTGAAATTTTTCAAAGTTGCAATCAATGCTAGCCACATAGCAGTTGAAACTGGACTGCTATAGGAAGATGATGATGGAATTGAATGGCCAATTGGTTACTTTTGAAAGAAATTCAACACCCACCAGATAAAATTCTCGACCACTGAAAAGAAATTATTGAGTTTGGTACTGGCCTCACAACATTTTAATGTTTATATGACAAACAATGTGTCAGAGACAGTTGTGTACACGGACCACAATCCTCTTATATTCTTGGAACAATTTAAGAACAAGAATATAAGACTATTTAGTTGGAGTCTTATGTTACAGACTTTTAATTTACAAATTGTACATGTCAGTCATAAAAATGTAATAGCAGATGCATTATCGTGGATTTAAAGGATAAAGTATAGATAAGGTTGAACAGATACCAATGTTTTGTGTGTGTGTGTGCAGAAATTAATATGAACTTAGATTAATGTTTTATGTATTTCATTGTAATGGGGTTAAGAATTAGAAAACAAAAATCATTTCATTATGATGGTTCTTTTTTTCTTAAGTGGAGAGGTGATATGAAGTTGAAAGTGTGTCCTGTACATTTAAGAGAGTGAATGCTGTACTGCATTACAAGCACCTGAGAGCTTACAAGCATCTGTCATATGACTAGCTAGCAGTTTCAGATTGCACTGGAAGTTTGAAAATATGTAACATTTGGCTGTGAAATACATACCTGAGTTGATTGCTGTTTTAACAACAATTTGAATTTAACCAGTTTAAATTATGCCTCAGGATAATTAAACTCAGACTTGATTGGGTTTTTGTTATAGAGTTGGAGGCAGATAACAAGCTGTTATGAGAAAGGGTGTCTTAGAGTTGTGAATAGGTGTTGTTTAATGTTCACTTTTAGAGTTAAGGAATAAATTGATATTATTTTCTTAAACAAATGAAATTTGGGAGTTCTCTGTCACTCATTTTAACAGATTATGAGGCGAGGTGGGGTTTTCTAGGTGTTTGGTTTAATTAGCAGAAGGTTTCACCACCGTGTTAGAATAAGATCCTGATAAAACAAAAACCACTGGAAAAACCCAGCAAGTCTGGCAGAGAAAGCAGAGTTCACATTTCAGGTTCAGTGATCCTTCTTCAGAACCAATAGTAGGAGGAAAAGGTGGTATATATGCCGAAGACAAGGTGTTTGTGGGGTGGGGGGGGGTGCGGTGTCGGTTCATGGGAAGCAGTAAGGAGTTGGGCAGAGATGGAACCCAGAGAGAGAGAGACAGAGACAGGCAGAGAATGACAAAGGGATGAATGGTATCAAGAAAATAAGTAGGTCAAAACATGTTGGCTATGCTGAAAGCAGCCCATATCATGGATGGGTAATAGATATAAAAGGTGGTTCTAAAACTATTGAACTTGATATTGAGATCTGATGGCTGCAGGTCCCTAAACAGAAAATGAAATGCTGTTATTCTAGTTTGCTCTGAGCCTTACTATAACACTGCAGCAAGCCCGAAACAGAAATTTTGGCCAGGGAACACAGTGGTGTATTAAAGAGGAGGCAACTAGAAGCTTGTGTCAATTTTGTTGACAAAACGTGGATGGTCTGCAAAATACTTGCCCAGTGTACATAACATCCTGGTAAATCTCTTCTACACACTCTCCAGTGGTATCACATTCCTACTCAATTCCAGAACTGAATACAGCATCTTAGCTAAGATCCAGTTAACGTTTTGTACAGTTCCAACATAATATCTCTGCTCTTCAAACTGATGCCTCAACTAATAAAGGGAAGCATTCCATATGCCTACTTAATCATTTCATCTACCTTAACAGACTGAAGCATGTGTACATTCCTTGATTTTCAGTGCTTCCCAGTATCCTACTGTTTCTCTTCCCTTCTTTGTCCTGTCCAAGTGTTATCACCTCACATTTATTGGATTGGATTCTATTTGCCATTAATTAGCCCATCTGACCAGCCCATCTATATCCAGCACAGTGGCTCAGTGATTAGCACTGCTACCTCACAGCGCCAGGGACACAGGTTCGATTCCAATTTTGGGCGACTGTCTGTGTGGAGTTTGCACATTCTCCCTATGTCTGCGTGGATTTCCTCCCACAATCCAAAGATGTGCAGGTTAGGTACATTGGCTGTGCTAAATTGTCTATAGTTTTCAGGGATGTGTAGGTTAGGTGTATTAGTCAGGGGTAAATATAAAGTAAGGGGAACAGGTCTGGGTGGGTTACTCTTCGGAGGGTTAGTGTGGACCCGTTGGGCCAAGGGCCTGTTTCCACACCGTAGGGATTCAATGATTCCTGTAATCTAAGGTTATCTTGCTCACCATTTACCACCAAATCAATTTTGCATCATCAATGAACTGATGATCAATCCTCCTACATTCAAGTGTAGTGGAACAGAGGGACCTTGGAGTATCAGGTGCATGGTTCTCTGAAAGTGGAGTCACAGATAGACAGGGCAGTGAAGATGGGTTTTGGCACACTGGCTTTCATTAGTCAGGGCATTGAGTATAGAAGTTGGGAAATGATGTTGCAGTTTTACAGGGCTTTGGTGAGACTGACTTGGAGTATTGTGTTGATTTTTGGTCACCTGGCTTTGGAAGGATGTTATTAAACTGGAAGGAGTGTAGAAGAAATTTACAAGAATGCTGCTAGGACTCAGGGGTCTGAGTTGTGGAAGAGGCTGGACAAGCTAGGGTTTTTTTCTTTACAGCCTAGGAGACTGAGGGGGGACCTTATAAAGGTGTCTCAGATTATGAGGGGCATGGATAGGTTAAATGAACTCAGTCTATTTTTCAGGGTTGGGGAATGGAGAACTAGAGGGCATCAGCTTAAGGTTAGAGGGGAAAGAATACAAGGGAACCTGAGGGACAACTTTTCTTTTACAGAGAGTGGTATGCATATGGAATAAGTAGTTAATAACATTTAAAAGGCATTTGGAAAGTACATGGATAGGAAGGAATTAGAAGAAATTCCTCAGGAACAATCCCTGACAGCAGGATCAGCAGAAGCAAGGCTGGAGAGATTAAAGAAAAAGACAGAGCATTCCAGAAGACACAATCTGTGTGACCTTTGCGAGACTAAGTTTTAATTTATTGCTTTCTTATTACTTGGATTTAGATAAGTTGGACTTGTGTTTATTGAACCAGCATACGAATAGAATTTAGTTCAATAAGGGAATAGTTAGTAGTTTGGGGGGGGGGATTGTTTGGTTTGAGAGTAACTCTGTTAGTTTGTTCACTGTTAGGGTTAAATAAATAAGTTGTTACTTATAAAGTGGAGATCAGGGATTCCTTTCATTTAACTACTCTTAACAGATTATGAGGCGTAAGGCAGGCTTCTCTGGGTGTTTCGGGTTTGATTGTTAGAAGGGAACTTCTACGCCTGCGTAACGGTTGGGGCTGGTGTCTCGGTTTCATTATCAGAGGGGTTTAACCCTTTTCCTCTTTGTTACAACCATCATGCTCTGTTTTCTGTCAGTCAGCAAGTTATGCAATCAATTTGCCAAATTTCCTTAGATCCTACAGACTAACTTTTGCTACCAATCTCCCATGCGGAACTTAAAACCTTGCTGAAGTCCAAGTTCATGTCATTAAAAGAAATTTGCTTATCTACAGAATTGGTTATCTCTTCAAAACATGCAGTCAAGTTGGTCAGACGTCACTTCCCCTCACAAAAACCATGCTAAATGTTCCAGATTAATCCCTTCCTCTCCAAATGCAGATTCATTCTGCTGCTCAGAATTGCTTTCAATAGTTACTCCATCACCCAAGACTAGACTGACTGGCCTGTAATTTCCTGATTTATCCCTTACTTCCTTCTTGAATATCAGTATCTCACTGGCTGCCCTCTAATCCTCTGGCATCACTCCTGTGGCCAGAGAGGAATTGAAAATGTATGCAAGCATCTCTGCTACTTCCTCTCTTGGTCTTCTCCCTAATTTCTTTCCCCATATTGTCCCCTTGTTAGTGAACAGCAACCTAAAGTTTCATTTAGAATATTCTTACATCCCCTGGCTCCACACACAAGTGTGTGTAAAGGTCAAGTTAACCATGATGTGGAGGTGCTGGACAGGGATGGACACAGTTTAAAAAAAAAAATCACACAACACCAGGTTATATTCAACAGGTTTATTTGAAAGTACAAGCTTCCAGAGCAATGCTCCTTCGTCGGGTAGCTGGTGACAAAGGAGTTTGAACTTCCAAATAAATCTGTTGGACCATAACCTGGTGTTGTGTGATTTTTAACTTTATTTTTAACAGAAGTGACCAGATTCTAATTTGCGAGGGAAATTAAAGGTTATTGGGAGTGGACAGGAATGCGGAGTATAGAACACAAACAGATCAACCATGATCACATTGCATGATGAAGTAGTCCTGATGGCCTGTTCCTAGTTCATCGATATGTCACTGATTGTATAGCCCTTTGTAGCAGCTGCAAGGTGGTGGAGAAATATTCACCTGGCATCACAGTCGTGCTTACCGCACAGTGGTAGAAGATGTCACTTCGTTTGCGGCCTTCCACCTCGTCCAGCGCCATATACTGGCTGAGCCCAGTGTGAATGCAGAACGTCAGCGGGAGGCAGTGCTTCAAACCTTTGCGCAGCTGGAAACCCCCAGCGGCCGTCTCAATGTCCAAGAGATCCTCAGAGCGGTAGTGACTAGAAAGCGCCATGCTGCCCATCAACCTGTCTTGTGTAGAGGGTTGGGTGAGAGGGGAAAGAGGGAGCGGAGGAGAGAGCATCAGTTTGCCTTCAGTCCTGAACACAGAACTAAAATACATCAGACGCCTGACTGTGACATATCACCTATAAATGCTGGAGAGAGTAACACAACAAACTTTGTTTTAACTGGCACCGTTATGAACTAGCATCCTCGATAAACTGGCAAAAAATTATCAACCTCAAATACCATGAGCTTTACGGTATTATTCTGTCCAATTATTATAATTTATTAAAATGTATCTACCTCAATGAAAATATATTTGCTGTTCAATTGAATGGTCACATGAAATATCAACTATTGATGGTAAATATTCAGCCTGGAGCCCAGTTACAAGTGGAGTTCCGCAGGGATCAGTTCTGGGTCCTCTGCTGTTTGTAATTTTTATTAATGACTTGGAAGAGGGAGTCGAAGGGTGGGTCAGTAAATTTGCAGATGATACGAAGATTGGAGGAATTGTGGATAATGAGGAGGGCTGTTATCGGCTGCAAAGGGACTTACAAGAGTCGTGAGGTGATGTTGCAACTGTACAGGACTTTGGTTAGGTCACATTTGGAGTACTGTGTGCAGTTCTGGTCGCCTCACTTTAGGAAAGATGTGGAAGCTTTGGAGAGGGTGCAGAGAAGATTTACCAGGATGTTGCCTGGAATGGAGAATAGGTCATGCGAGGATAGGTTGAGAGTGCTAGGCCTTTTCTCGTTGGAACGGTGAAGGATGAGGGGTGACTTGATAGAGGTTTTTAAGATGATCAGAGGAATAGATAGAGTAGACAGTCAGAAACTTTTTCCCTGGGTACAACAGAGTGTTACAAGGGGACATAAATTTAAGGTGAAGGGTGGAAGGTATAGGGGAGATGTCAGGGGTGGGTTCTTTACCCAGAGAGTGGTGGGGGCATGGAATGCGCTGCCTGTGGGAGTGGCAGAGTCAGAATCATTGGTGACCTTTAAGTGGCAATTGGATATGTACATGGATGGGTGCTTAAGCTAGGACAAATGTTCGGCACAACATCGTGGGCCGAAGGGCCTGTTCTGTGCTGTATTGTTCTATGTTCTATGATTCAATTTCAAGTCAATTTCTCCTCGATGTCCAATTAGACAGTCAAGGGTGTGGGTGAGAAGGCTCTCTGCTGTTAACTTTTACTTAAGGCAAAACTGCATTATTATTTAAATGATTAATGCTGTAAATTAAATAAAACAGTGATGCCCCCTGCATTATGCTTCTATTCGTTAGTCTGTGTTTTTAAATGGATAAATGTAGGTTCCTTGATTATCCAGAATACTGATCAACTGGCACACATCCTGTCTCAAAGATGATTAATAATATAACGTTTACTGTGGTTCATGAATTAGGATGATGAACTGTCATAATTTGTTCAGGAGTGTGGACACTATTGGCTTGGCACAGCTTGGCTCATTTCTAATCTCTCACAGGTCAATTCAGAACCAATCAGTCACATGGCTATGGGTCTGAAGTCACACGAAGGCATGACTAGTAAGGACAGCAGATTTCCTTCCCAAAAGGACAATAGTGACTTTTTATGAGAATGGTTTTATAGTCACCATTAGACTAGTTTTCAATCCCAGATTTATCAAAGGAATTCAAATTTCATTTATCATGGAGGGATTTGAACTTACAGCATTAACTTGGCAGGTGCTCATTTAGATGCCAAGGCAGGTGAGGCAGAAGATGAGGACCAAGGAGAAACCATCAAAAGTTTGTGGGTGGGAAGAGGAAGGATTGCAAGCAAAAATGGGACAAATCGAAACTGAGAGAATGGCACAGAGTCTTTCCAGGGAGCTGGATGGAAGGAAACGTCGCCGAGGGCTCTGTGCGAATTAGTGGGTTTGCGATGAATGTTAGTTGACAAGCCATTACTGGAAAACGGAGGTGCAGCAGTTGAGGAAGGGAAGGGATGAGTTAAAGACAGACCAACTCCATTACAATTTCAGCTTTCCTTTTGTCCCTGGTTAAATCCAAGAAGAAATTGAGAACAAAATGAGTGAGGTTTTCCAGTTCCAGAGAGGGCAGGAAGAATCCCCAATCCAGTGGCTGGGAGCCACCCACCTCCTAAATTGGACCAGTTCTAAGTGCTACAAATGTGAATACTTTCCTTCCACAGATACTGTCTGACCTGCTGTGAATATCCAGTAATTATTTTTGCTACTTCAGATTTCCAGGAGTTTGATTTGGGAAAAAAAATCACCAAGTGCCTTGCTGACAACGAGCTCAGTCAGAAGCAAGAGGCTGGAGGTGGATGAGGACCACGCGGCAGCTCAGGTAAGGAAACAGCAGGGAATCTTCAGGATGGCCAGATTGAGTTTGGGGAGTCAAGGGATTGTGGTGAACAGGGAAGAGGTGATCTCCAGAATCTGGATGTGTTGAATTGGCAGACAATGCAGGAGGGAAGCACAGATGAAGGTGACAAGACGCTGGACAAGGTGACAAAAGTTAGGGTCAAGATAGGAAGGAATCCATTCAGTTCAGCCCTGCTTGCGACTTGTGCAAAGAGGTTGAAGTCCAGTTATTTGGTCTTGCAGAATAGGGGCTGGTATAATAATCTCCAGGGCAGATCAGGTCAGGGACAAATTTGAAGAATTTGGATTGATATTCATTTGAGTAATCAAACTGCTCGGTATGGATTTCTTTATGACACAGAAACCATGCCACCATTGTAAGCAAGGAGGTTTCATTTTTATGAGTGCCACATACGCAAGCTTCAAAGATGCATGTACAAACAGAGAAAATCTCCAGAAGGTAAGAAACTAAGAACAAAATCAGACAAACTTTCCAGTTCCAGAGAGGGCAGAAAGAATCCCCAAGCCAAAGGCTGGCAGCCAACCCCACTTCAGTTGTACACACAGCGAGGAACCGAGAACGCGACCTTCCATATGGACAACAAGGAACCGAGAACGCAACCTTCTGTACGGACAGCAAGGAACCGAGAACGCGACCTTCCGTACGGACAGCGAGGAACCGAGAACGCAACCTTCTGTACGGACAGCAAGGAACCGAGAACGCGACCTTCCGTACGGACAGCGAGGAACCGAGAACGCGACCTTCCGTACGTTCAGCAAGGAACCGAGAACGCGACCTTCCGTACGGACAGCGAGGAACCGAGAACGTGACCTTCTGTACGGACAGCGAGGAACCGAGAGCACGACCTTCTGTACGGACAGCGAGGAACCGAGAGCGCGACCTTCTGTACGGACAGTGAGGAACCGAGAACGCGACCATCTGTACATCCATTGTGGAACCAAGAGCATGAAGCCCTATGCACACATAGTCCATGAGGAACTGAGAAACATAGAACATAGAACATAGAAGAATACAGCGCAGTACAGGCCCTTCGGCCCTCGATGTTGCGCCAATCCAAGCCCACCTAACCTACACTAGCCCACTATCCTCCATATGCCTATCCAATGCCCGCTTAAATGCCCATAATGAGGGAGAGTCCACCACTGCTACTGGCAGGGCATTCCATGAACTCACGACTCGCTGAGTAAAGAACCTACCCCTAACATCTGTCCTATACCTACCCCCCCTTAATTTAAAGCTATGCCCCCTTGTATACACAGATACATGACTATCTGTATATACACCAGAGGACAATACCCTCAGTATATATAGCAAAAAGCTAAGAATGCAACCTTCCACGAAGCATGCTGCAAAACTGAGTACAACTCAATGTACTCACAGCTCAGTTGTATCTTACCCAGGGACGACCAGTCGCTGCCCATTATGAATGCGAAGGGAACAACGATAATCATTGGGGAGCTTGAACTGAATTCGCCGTTCGACGGCATCCAGCTCTTCTTCAGTCAAACCCACTGCAAAGGAGGAGGCCAGGCGTCAGAAACTAGTTCAGCTTTTCATACAATGAGAATATATCAACAATATTCAATAGTACACAATCTACAAACAAATCACATACAAGTGCATACAATATACAAACAGTAATAGAAAATAAATCAACTATAGCAATAACATATACAATAATACACAGTAATACACAAATGATAAATCAACTGTACTCAACAATATACAGACACAGTCATTCATACACAAACCCAAAAATACACAGATAATACACAAACAGTGTCGTAACATACAATGCACAAATAGTGCAGTAGTATACAGACAGTAAAATAATAATACGCAAACAGTAATAATACAGACTCTACGTAAATAGCACAGTAACATATATACAGACAATACAGAAATAGACAGTAAACGTGGTTAAATGGCATCATGGTTAGCACTGCTGCCTCAGAGTGCCAGGGTCCTAGGTTTGATTCCGGCCTTGGGTGATTGTTCAAAATCTGGACATTCTCCCCATGCTCCAGTTTCCACACTCAGTCCAAAGATGTGTAGGTTAGGCAGGTTGGCCATACTAAACTGCCCATAATGTTCAAGGACGAGCAGGCCAGGTGGGAGAGCCATTCTAACTCCAGGATTACAGGGATAGGGTAGGGTCAGAGTGGGATGGTCTTCACAGGGTTAGTGAGGACACCATGGGCTGAACAAACTCTTTCTGCACTGCGGGGTTCTATGATTCTATAATACAGACAATACACAAATGGCACAGCAATACACACACAAACAAACAGTGCAGTAAGATACAGACAATACACAAATAACAGCTGTTAGTACGCAGACAAAACACAAACAAGACATTAATGCATAGACATTACATGGGAAGTACACTAATAAAATAGATAACAGTCCAAGAGACCAGACCAGTTCTCTTTCCATCTTCCTTAATTCACCATCCCATCTCATCTCAGCTCCTCACTCATTTGACTCTCTGAAATTCTTCCTCCACTCTCTGCCCATCTCCCACTGCTCTCACTAATACATCGAACATCTCCTCATTCTCTGTAACCCAGTGAGGTATACAAAGGAGTGATGTTGACTTCACGCATGGACAGATATCAATGAAGTCTAGCTGAGTCTGCAGCTCATTCCTTGAGATCACTACACCAGCCTCCTCTCGCTGACCAGCCCATTCTCGTTACCATTTCACCTTATCCCTATCTCACCACTCTATAGTATAAATGGCTAGTCTGTTACAGTTACCATTCAAAGAGGTAATCATGCGAGGACATCTCCACCCCAGGTATTCTTTCAAATCCTGCCAGGCCTTTTTCAACTGGCTGTAGTGATCAATGTAGCGACCCAAGTCACAGTAGAACTGGCGGAAAAGCTCCATCCAACATACATTCCGCTGCATTTTATCCTCCCTGGCAAAAAAACCATCAAGAAGATGTGAGTGGTACACATTCAGTGAACCAAACTTTTAGCCATGCGGAAATGCAATAGACAACAAAAGCTCACACACACACAAAACACTCTCATCCCCTGTTACAAACATTTAGTACACACTTGCACAAGCATACACTGACTCCCAAGCACACATGCCTGCACATGCACACGCACATTTGCACAAACACAAGCTGCAAAGATAGACAATTATAGGATGTCTGCTGACAGGACAGCAAACTGACATGTATTCTGTCCCATCTAAGCTAACTCTCTGCAGAACAACTCTGCAAGTCAGAGTTAGTTCAGCTACGTTGACTGTCAAGAAAGTAAAACAAGGCTGGATATTCTGTCCTTCAATGCCAGGGATTTAATGGGTAAACTTGATGAGTTAATGGTGTGGACTGACACATGGAAATATGATATTGTTGCCATCACAGAGACATGATTGAGGGAAGGGCTGGACTGGCAACTTAACACTCAGATCAAAGGAGATTTGGGCAATGCAGAAGAAGGTGTAGAAAGGGTAATGGTGTAGGAGTGCATTATTGCAATAAAGGAGAGATATCTTGGAAGGGTCCTCAAATAAGACTTTACAGTTATAACTTAGGAATGTTAAGGAGGCAGTTACTTTCCTGAGAGTGTGTTATAGGCCCCCATAGAGTCAGCGGGAAATAGAGGAGCAAATATATAGACATCTAAGAGTCACAACTGGGTATTTATTCTAAGGGATTTCAACTTTTCCAACATAAATTGGGATTGTTACAGTGTTAAGGGTTTAAAGGAGTGGATTTCTTGAAATGTATTTCGGAGAGTTTTTTTTGTATCAATACATAGAAGGCCCAACAAGGAATGGATGGATGGATCAGGCTCTGGAGAAAGAAGTCAGGTAAATGTTTGATGTGGCAGTGGGGAAGCATTTTAGCAATAACGACCATAACAGGCTCATGGCTTTGAGCATGTCGAAAGAGAGCAATTCAGCTGTGGCCCTCAACAAATACAGAAAGTGCTGGAGGGAACTTAATAGAGCAATTAGAAGAGCAAAAGGGGGCATGGAAAAAGTACTTGCAAATAGGATTAAAGGGAATCCTAAGATATTTTAGCGATACATAAAAAGGAATAGGTTAACCAGGGAAGATTAGGGCCTATTAAAGATTAAGGGGACAATATACATGTGAAGCCACTGGATATTTTAAAGGTGTTGAATGAATACTTCAGTCTTCACTCTGGAAAAGGAAAATTTAAGTACAGAGTTCAGGAAAAGGAACTGAGAGGAACTTGAAAAGTTTGTCACAGGAAGAGAGACATTGTAGGCTGTTTCGGGTTTAAAAACTGATAAATACCCTGGCCCAGAGGAATTGCATCCCAGGCTGCTATAAGAGGCAAGGCACAAAAGTGCAGGGGCTCTGAGACAGATGTTTAATACGTCTCTGGCCATGGAGGAAGCGCCAGACAACTGGAGGATAGCTAATGTCGTTGCAGTTTTTAAGAAGGGCAATATAGATCAACCACGAAATTACAGACCAGTGAGTCTCATGTTAGTGATAAGGAAAATAAAGGAGAAAATTCTGGAGGAGGGAATTAATATCCACTTGGAAAGGCATAGGTTATTCAGGGATAGTCAGCATGGCTTTGTCAAAAGGAGATCATGCCAACAAATTTGAGAGAATTTTTTGAAAATATAATGAGAGACGTTTAGTTGATGTAGTTAATATGGATTTTAGCAGGTGGCACAGTGGTTAGCACTGCTGCCTCAGAGCGCCAGAGACCCGGGTTCAATTCCCGCCTCAGGCGACTGACTGTGTGGAGTTTGCACATTCTCCCCGTGTCTGCGTGGGTTTCCTCATGGGTCGTTTGCGCTTCGGCGGGTCGGTGTGGACTTGTTGGGCCAAAGGGCCTGTTTCCACACTGTAAAGTAATCTAAAGTAATCTAATCTAATCTAATCTAATCTTAGCAAAGCTTTTGACAAGGTCCCATATGGGAGACTGACTGAGAAGGTTAAAGTACATAGAATTCAGGAAAACTTGCCAAGATGGATCAGAAACTGAATTGGTAATATGATACAAAGTGCTGAAGACTGTTGGAGTGACTGGAGACCAGGGTCCAGTGGGATACGAGAAGGATCAGTATTGGGACCGTTAGAGTTTATTGTGTACACAACTAATATAGTGTGTGATATACAGATATACAGAAAATGTGGCGGGAATATACAGAAAATTTGCACATGACACCAAGATTTATAGAGTGATTAAAAGTGAAGCTGGCAGTAGGTTAGAGGAAGATACAGATGTGTCGGTCAGCTGGCCAGACCAGTGGCCGAGGGTATTTAACCCTGGTAAGTGCGAGGAAATGCACTTTGGAAGAAGAAATAAGGTGAAAGATTATTTAATGAATGGCAGGACACTGTCTAGCTTAGAGGAACACCGGGATCTTGGGGCAATTATTCACAGATCTCCGAAGTTAGCAGAAGCACATCAACAGGATAACTATCAAGGCATATGGGGCACTTGCTGTCATCAGTCATGACACAGAGTATAACAGCAAGCAGGTAATGTTGGAGTTGTACAGAGCATTGGTCAGGCCACAACTAGAGTACCATGTGCAATTGTGGTCACCTCACTTCCTAGATGTGATAGCATTGAAGGGAGTACAGAGGAGCTTCATCAGGTTGTGGCCTGGGATGGAGAAATTGAGCTATAAGGATAGACGAGAAAGGTTTAGATTGTTTTATCCAGAGCAGCAAAGACAGAAGGGGAGCATAATTGAGGTGTATAAGATCATGAGGGGTATGGACAGGGGGAATAGAGGGCAGAGTTGAAAAGGACAGCAGATCACGCTGCATCCAAGGAGCAGGAGCATTGACACTCGGCAAAAGCCAGTCATCCGGAATGTGATGAATGAGATCACAGAGCAGTCCACACTTTCGCCTGAAGAGAGAGCAACTGTTCACCTTGATTGAGGGGTTAAATTATGAAAGGGCATAGATTTAGGGTAAAGGGCAGGAGATTCTGAGAGGTTTTAGGGAAAAAATGTTTTCAGTCAGTGAGTGGTGGGAATCTGGAATGCACTGCCCGGGAAAATAATGGCGACAGGAAACCTTACAACTTTTAAAAAATACAACAAGGTGGCTCAGTGGTTAGTACTGCAGCCTCACAGCGCCAGGGACCCAGGTTCGATTCCAGCCTCAGGCGACTGTCTGTGTGGAGTTTGCACATTCTCCCTGCCTCTGTGTGGGTTTTCTCCGGGTGCTCCGATTTCCTCACACAATCCATGTGCAGGTTAGGTGGATTGGCCATGCTAAATTTCCCACAGTGTTCGGGGATGTGTAGGTTAGGTGCATTAGTCAGGGGAGAATGTAGAGTAATAGGGTTAGGGAATGGCTCTGGATGGGTTATTCTTCGGAGGGTCGGTGTGGACTTGTTGGACCAACTGGCCCATTTCCACACTGGAGGGATTCTATGATAAGATTCTGTATTCTATTTAGATGAGCACTTCAAATATCATAATATTCAAGGATATGGGACAAGTGCAGAAAATTGAAATTAGTGCGCCTTTAATAGTAGTTACGTCAGGGCAGACTTGATGGGCCAAAGGGCCTTTTCTACACTCGAGGAATCACTTGAACCAGTTTTGCCCAATAGCCCTGAAATTTTGTTCTCTTTGATAATGATTCACTTTGCTTATGAGAGCCACAGTTGAACCTACTTCTGCCATTTTGTGAACTTCCAGGTTTTTAGCGCTCACTTTAAAGAACTTTTCCATCAGTCATTGGTAGCTTTTCCTCAAACTGGTGACATCTGGTTCTCAACCAATTTGTTAATGGGAGCAGATTTGAGAGAATGACACGGGATTTTGAATCCCTTGAACATAAGACCACAAGAAATCGGAAAAAAAGTGGGCTGATGGACGCCTCCTGCCTGCTCCATCAGTCAATCAGATCAAGATTCGACATTCTCCGTATCTGCTTTTACTGACTTTTTCCATATCCCTTGATTTCCCGGGGAGAAAGTGAGGACTGCAGACGCTGAAGATCAGAGGTACAGGGCAGAGTTGGAAGAACAGAGAGATGCAGGGCAGAGTTGGAAGAGCAGATTTGGGTTTGGTTAACGTCTTTTTCCAAGTGTAGGGGAGTCCAAAATTAGACAGGATATGTTTAACGTGAGAGGGGTAAAGATTTAAAAGGGACCTTGGGGTCAACCTTCTTACACAGAAGTCTGTGTATTAGATACCAGAGGAAGTGGTAGAGGCAGGTACATCTACAACATTTAAAAACTTCCAACATTTGGACAGGTACATGAATAGGAAAGGTATCGGACCAAACGCAGGCAAATGGGACAAGCTCGGATTAGGATACCTGGTCCGCATGGACAGGTTGGACCTGGTTCCGCGCTGTATGACCCATGGACAGGTTGGACCTGGTTCCGCGCTGTATGACCAGTAAAGCGCACAACTCAAAGAGCAGTTACTAGTAAACAGGGAAACCACCCCCAACATCACCCCCCCCCCATCTCTTTCAGCCCTTGGCCTCAGTACTTACGCTGTCAGCAACCAGTACTTCTCACAGAGCCTCTTCCACAAGGGGTCATGACTGCAGAGTTGATTAAATCTGCGACAAACAGACCGGCAACTGGAAGGGTGAAGCAAAAACACAAGATCAGCCTGAACCAAGATACTGGTGAAGAAATTCAATCTAATGCCAATATCAGGCCAACAACTAGCCTTCTCATCTGTTTCTTCCTGTTGGCATCATCCTCTCCCACTTCAACCTCACTCCATGGTTTGCATGGCCTAATTTGTGCTTCAACCTTCATTGCCCAATCATAGAACAGTGCAGCCCGTCAAATGTGTGCCAGCTCCTTTGCAGAGAAACTTTGTTCATGCCTATTCCATCACTCTCCCTTCAGATACCGACAAATATTTCTTCTTCAAATATTTCTCTACTAGCCTTCTGAAGATGGTGAGTGGGGCTCCAAAAGATCCATCCCAGGTTTGTGCACCAATCTGCCCCGTCCTGGCTGTGCACATCGATTTAATCCATCACGGCTGCTTGTATCCATCAATTCCATTTTGGCTCTGTGGATCTAGCTGACCCATCTCAGGTGTGTATCCAACTGACCCAACCCAACTCTGCCACCATCCTGATCCTGGCAGCATGTCTCCACCTGCTCTATCCCGGCAGCATGGGTAGCCACCATTCCTGGCTGTAGATCCATCAGTCCAATTCAGACTCTATGTATCCACATGCCCCATCCTAGCTGTGTGTGTGTCCACCAGTTCCACCCTGAATCTGTGTTTCCACCAGCTTGTAGCCCATGCCGCATCCTTGCTAGATTATCCACCTGCCTTATCCCAGCAGCATGTACCCACCAGTCCCATCCCAGCTTTGTATATCCACTCAGCATGTACCCACCAGTCCCATCCCAGCTCTGTATATCCACTCAGCAAGTACCCACCAGTCCCATCCCAGTTCTGTATATCCACTCAGCATGTACCCACCAGTCCCATCCCAGCTTAGTACATCCACCTGCCCTATCCTGGTGATATGTATTCAGCCGCCCTGTTCTGATGACATGCATCCACCAAACCCTGTCCAGGCAACAAAAATCCACCTCCCTTATCTGTGCTGTGTAAGTCCGCCCATCCAGTACCAGCTGCATGTCTCCACCCGCCCTATCTGCACTCTACGCATCATCAGTTCACCCTTACACAAGCTTCTGTGAATTGTGTCTGGATTTTTGAAAGCCAACATGGAACATGCCAGCCTGCAAATTCAAGCTCCATCTCATTCTAAGCTTCTGAACCAGGCATTTTTCCCCTGTATGCGAGAAAATCTGTGGTCACTCTGTCATGCAGCAGCTCTCTCATCCACATCCAAAGTTGTTATTCTAATGTCCGGATAAATGTCTCTAGCTATCTCTATCTCCTTCCCCTTTCATTTCGTACTGGTGCCTCTTCCTTACTGACTTTTCTGCCCACTTACCCTGTGCCAACCTCTCATTCCCCATCCTGCTGCCTTTGCACCCTTTACCCTTTTACCTCTCACCCCTCTCTCTCCTCTATCTCACTTTTTTATCCTCACCCTCTCGCTCACATTCTTCCTCTCTCAACCTCCTTCTCCTTCCCTTTCACACCACTCTCACACTCTTCCTCTTTATCTCCATTACATTCTCTCCTCCTCCCTTTCACTACCCCTCACCTCCACCTTGTGTCTGAGTTAATCCAGAGCTCGCTCTCTTGTCTTTTTACAGAATGCCAGAGTGCTCGGCATTTATTACCCATCCATTGTTGCCCTTGAAAAGGTGATGGTGAGCTGTTTTCCTGAACAACTGTCACTCTTGGGATATAGGAATGCCCAAAAAGCTGTTAGTGGCACAGCTCCAGGATTCTGACCCTGCAACACTTAAGGAACAACAATATATTCCCCAAGTCAGGCTGATGAGTGGCTTGGAGGATAACATATAGCTGGTAAGTGTTGCCATGCATGTATAGCCCTTGTCACTCTGTGTAGTAGTATTTGTGGGCTTGGAAGATGCCAAGAAGCTCTGGCGAATTTCTGCACAGCATTCTTCAGCTCATACTTTCTGTTGACACTGAGCATTGATAGTGGAGGGAGTCGACGTGGTGCCATTCAAGTGGGCTGTGTTTGTCCTGGATGGTGTAAACCTTCTTGAGTGCTGGGGCTGTACCCATCCAGGCAAGTAGGGAATATCCCATCACAGTCTTGACTTTTGCAAAGAGGCTTTGGAAAGTCACAAGGTAAGATTACTCATTGTAGCATTGGTATGCTCTTGTAGCCACTGCATTTGTGTGGCAAATCCAGTTGGGTTTCTGGTCAATGGTAAGCCCAGGAATCCGAAAGTTTGGATTCAGTGATAACAATACCATTGAATGTCAAGGGGCTGGTGGTTACACTGCCTCTTATTTGAGTTGGTGTTTGCGTGTTACTTCTCACTTTCAGCCCAAGCCTAGATATTGTCCAGATCTTACCACATTTGAACATGAACTGCATCAGTACCTGTGGAATGACGATAAGTGAACTCAGGGCTCAGTGTCCTGTTTCCCTGCCCACGCCATCTCTGTCTCTGTGTCGGCCTCCACACCCCACCTGCCCCGCCCCCACATCGCTCCTTTCACTGTCCACCCCTGACTCCGTTACCATACCTGATCCTGACATTCCCATTTCCCCTCCGTACCGCACTCTATACATAGAGCATAGAACAGTACAGGCCCTTCAGCCCACGATGTTGTGCCGACCACTGATCCTCATGTATGCACCCTCAAATTTCTGTGACCATATGTATGTCGAGGAGTCTCTTAAATGTCCCCAATGAACCTGCCTCCACAACTGCTGCTGGCAACGCATTCCATGCTCTCACAACTCTGTGTAAAGAACCCGCCTCTGACATCCCATCTATACTTTCCTCCAACCAGCTTAAAACTATGACCCCTCGTGTTAGTCATTTCTGACCTTGGAAATAGTCTCTGGCTATCGACTCTATCTATGCCTCTCATTACCTTGTGTACCTCAATTAGGTCCCCTCTTCTCCTCCTTTTCTCCAATCATATGCTTTCTTAACAACCCTGTCCACTTGGGTGACCATTTCAAGGGATCTATGTACCTGCACCCCAAGATCCCTCTGTTCCTCCACACTACTAAGGATAGGATTCTTGTACTCAACTTTCAAATTCGACCTTCCAAAATGCATCACCTCGCATTTATCCAGGTTGAACTCCATCTGCCACCTCTCAGCCCATCTCTGCATCCTGTCAATGTCCCGCTGCAGCCTACAACAGCCCTCTATACTGTCAACGACACCTCCAACCTCTGTGTCATCTGCAAACTTGCTGACCCATCCTTCAATCCCCTCATCCAAGTCATTCATAAAAATTACAAACAATAGAGGCCCAAAATACCTGACCAGGTCTGTATGATCTAGGAAGCTGAAGATTAGTAGGAGCGGCTCAGCGGGCAACAGCGCAGCGCTCAGCGGCTCCGAGGACAAG
Organism: Chiloscyllium plagiosum; assembly: GCF_004010195.1. NCBI lineage: Eukaryota > Metazoa > Chordata > Chondrichthyes > Orectolobiformes > Hemiscylliidae > Chiloscyllium > Chiloscyllium plagiosum. Next base: position 70,188,548 of record NC_057725.1, on the reverse strand, counting down.
GCCTGGCTCTCTTCCGCCATCTTGCCGAGCGGCGACACCACCGCCGGGCCCCGCCCGTTTCGTGAGGGGCCCCGCCCACTGAGTGAATCCCCGCCCACTTAGGGACAGAGTCTGTGCATGTCCCCGCCTTCCGAGTGAAGCCCCGCCCACTTAGGGACAGAGTCTGTGCATGTCCCCGCCCTCCGAGTGAAGCCCCGCCCACTGAGGAAAGACAGTGTGCATGTCCCCGCCCTCCGAGTGAAGCCCCGCCCACTGAGGCACACACAGTGTGCATGTCCCCGCCCTCCGAGTGACGTCCCGCCCACTGAGGGGTGGAGTTAGTGTGGGAACCCGCCCTCCGACTGTAGCTCCGGCCACTGAGGAACAGACGGTGTGCATGTCTCCGCCCTCCGTGTGAAGCCCCGCCCACTGAGGGGTGGTGTTAGTGTGGGGACCCGCCCTCCCAGTGAATCCCCGCCCACCGAGGGGTGGAGTTAGTGCGGGATCCCGCCCTCCCAGTGAATCCCCGCCCACTGAGGGGTAGAGTTAGTGCGCGAACCCGCCCTCCCAGCTAATCCCCGCCCACTGAGGGGTGGAGTTAATGCGGGAACCCGCCCTCCCAGTGAATCCCCGCCCACCGAGGGGTGGAGTTAGTGCGGGAACCCGCCCTCCCAGTGAATCCCCGCCCACTGAGGGGTGGAGTTAGTGCGGGAACCCGCCCTCCCAGTGAATCCCCGCCCACCGAGGGGTGGGGTTAGTGCGGGAACCCGCCCTCCCAGTGAATCTCCGCCCACTGAGGGGTGGAGTTAGTGCGGGAACCCGCCCTCCCAGTGAATCCCCGCCCACCGAGGGGTGGAGTTAGTGCATGGCTTTGAGAGTCACGTTTGCAATATTAATATTGAGTTGTACTTTCAGCATTTAATGCCGAAAATGTGTTGCTGGAAAAGCACAGCAGGTCAAGCAGCATCCAAGGAACAGGAGAATCGACGTTTCGGGCATAAGCCCTTCTTCAGGAATTTTGCATTTTGCAAATCCTTTCAGCATTTAATGCCATTACATTTCACATTCATGGGATTACAGGTTACGGCCTTTCGGCCCAAACCCGGACTCTCTCCTGAGACAGTCATTCTCTCCTTTCTCTCCCCTACTCCTTGCGACTGGGACAGTCTGTAGGTCGGCTTTAAGTCTCTGCTGACGCTCCTCCTGCCTTTCACTACCCCTCACCTCCACCTTGTGTCTGAGTTAATCCAGAGCTCACTCTCTCGTCTTCTCCAACCTCTAACCCTGGCACTCTGCCTCAGACTCAACTAACCTGACATTTACATGGTTGCCTGACTGATCAGTTTTCACGTGGAGAGCTTCTTCAAGATAACCCCCAGTTGGGGCAAACTGCAGCAGATGCTGGCAGTAACCAGAAACGTTACCATGCTCTTTCTCCAGGATGCTGTCTGACCAGCACAATTTGTTTTCAGTTCCAGACAACCTCATTTAAAAGGTTCAACACCTTTTCACAGTCTTTCTCAGATGCAAGAAAGCTACTATTGTGAAGAAACAAATACCGAAGCAGCATGTTGGTGAGAGACTTTTCGAAGCAAAGAATTTTCAAAGTTGTGTGACTGCAGAAATGAACTTCAGGGTGTGATCATGGATTGTGATGCCCCAAATGTGCCAAATGTAAAGGGGAAGACATTTTTGTTGTATTTGCTAGTTAATGAAAGATTTAATTTAGATCATATCTGATCTTATCAAAATTGGCCTTCCTCAGTTGAAAACTTTGATTTCAGTTCCACCCCTCTCCCTTGCATAACAATCTTGAATCTAATGGAGTTAGGATCACCAACTGTAAAGTGTTCTTCTGCTGATTGGTCAACCCCTAGTCCAACTTACCTAAGATTAAGTCCATGATCACCCTCTCGCCTTCAAGGCCTTCTACATACTGGCTAAAAAGCTGTCTTAGATGTATTGCTCTCTCAAACCCTTCACATTGACTATTCCATTGATGTGGTGTTGGACCAGGGTGGATAAGGTCAGTGTTATGACATGGCGGTGAACCCATTTGCTAATTAAACCAAACAGCCAGAACAGCCCATCTCGCTTGTAATCGGTTAAATTGTGAGTGACAGAGAATTCCCAAATTCCACTATCTAAAGAAAAAACATCAATTTATTCTTTAACTCTAAAAGTGATCATTAAGCCACAACTATTTACAACTCTAAGCAACCTTTCTCTTTTTTTTATTCACCTCTAACTCTATAACAATATAATGTTCCAATAAAAGGCCGTTTAAAATTACATCAAGTTAATTTAAAAATCAAACAGTGGCTGCCATCGTCGGTGTCTGTCTTCTTTCAGCTGCAGATTTCCTTGGGTTGTCTTTATCTTTAACTTCGAAGATGTTTCATATGAAAAAGATGCCTCTGATAGAGAGTGTTTTGTTGGCAGTTACTCTGTCGATGGCAGTTAAGATCACAGTCTAACTTTCAATATGTCTGCTTCTTTGTACGCCTAACATCAATTGTCGCATTGGTTTGAAGTTGGCAAAAGCAATAGATTCAAATTCAATTGGGTTTAGTATCCTGGGGCATAATTTAAACTGATTGGCTAAATTCAAATTCAGCTAACTTCAGCAACCAAAACTCAAGTATTTGTTTCACAGCCAAATATTACATGTTTTCAATTTTCCAGTACACTCTGAGACAGCTAGTTAATGACATGACAGGTGCCTGTAAGTTCTCAGTGCAAAACAGCTTTCACTCTCTCTTAAAGGTACACTACACACCTTCAATTCATAACACCTCCCCCCTTAAGAAAAAAAAACCATCATAATGAAAACATGGCTTCTTTTTTTTCTAATTCTTAACTCTCATTACAAGAAAATACATAAGTCAATAATCTAGGTTCACGCTAATTTCTGCACACAAAGAAATAACATTGGTATCTGTTCAATCTTATCTATACTTTATTTATTAAATCAGTGAAAATGACATCTGCTATCACATTCACATGTACAATTTGTAAATTAAAAGTCTGTAACAAAAGACTCCAATGAAATAGTCTCATATTCTTTAAATTGTTCCAAGAATGTAATAGGATTGTGATCCATGTACACAATTGTCTCCAACACATTGTTCGTCACATAAACACTAAAATGTTGTAAGACCTGTACCAAACTCAATGATTCATTTTCATTAGTAGAGTATCTTCTCTGGTGGGTGTTGAGTTTCTTTGAAAAGTATCCAACTGGCAGTTCAATTCCACCATCATTTGCCTGTAGTTCTTCCTGATGAAGAGTTTATGCTCAAAACATTGATTCTCCGGCTCCTCGGATGCTGCCTGACCAGATGTGCTTTTCCAGCACCACACTCTTTGATGTCTTCCTATAGCAGTAGATCTCCAACTCCTATGTGGCAGGTATCGATAGCAACTTTGAAGGGCTTTTAAAACTTTGGTGTAGCTAAAACTGGTGTGGTGGTTAATACTGCTTTTAAATTGTCAAAAACCTCCTGGCATTCTTCTGTCCACTGAAATTTTGTGTTCTTCTTCAGTAAATCTGTTAGTGGTGCCATTACGCTGCTGAGGTTTGGAACAAACCTCCAGTAGAATCCACTTAGTCCCAAAAATCGAAGCAAAGGGAAGGCTGTAGGTAGAGGGAATGCTGGATGACTAAAGAAATTGAGGGTTTGGTTAAGAAAAGTATTTACTGTGGATAATGATATGGAAGATATAGACTGTCGGGAAATAGATGGTGACATCTTGCAAAATGTCCAGATTACAGAGGAGGAAGTGCTGGATGTCTTGAAATGGGTAAAGGTGGATAAATCCTCAGGACCTAATCAGGTGTACCCAAGAACTCTGTGGGAAGCTAGATAATTGATTGCTGGGCCTCTTGCTGAGATATTTGTATCATCGATAGTCACAGGTGAGGTGCCGGAAGATTGGTTAGGCGACTGTTGGCAAACGTGGTGCCACTGTCTAAGTAGGGCGGTAAAGACAAGCCAGGGAACTATAGACCTTTGAGCCTGACCTCGGTGGTGGGCAAGTTGTTGGAGGGAATCCTGAGGGACAGGATGAACATGTATTGGGAAAGGCAAGGACTGATTAGGGATAGTCAGTGCATGGGAAATCATATCTCACAAACGTGATTGAGTTTTTTGAAGAAGTAACAAAGAGGATTGATGAGGGCAGAGCAGTAGATGTGACCTATATGGACTTCAGTAAGGCTTCCGACAAGGTTCCCCATGGGAGACTGATTAGCAAGGTTAGATCTCATGGAATACAGGGAGAACTAGCCATTTGGATAGAGAACTGGCTTAAAGGTAGAAGACAGAGGGTGGTGGTGGAGGGTTGTTCTTCAGACTGGAGGCTTGTGACCAGTGAGTGCCACAAGGTTCGGTGCTGGGTCCTCTACTTTTTGTCATTTACATAAATGATTTGGATGTGAGCATAAGAGGTACAGTTAATAAATTTGCAGATGACACCAAAATTGAAGGTGTTGTGGACAGCAAAGAGGGTTACCTCAGGTTTCAACAGGATCTGGACCAGATGGGCCAATGGGCTGAGAGGTTGCAGATGGAGTTTAATTCAGATAAATGCAAGGCGCTGCATTTTGGGAAAGCAAATCTTAACAGGACTTATACACTTTCCTTTATTGGTCAGAGTAATGAGTACAGGAGTTGGGAGGTCATGTTGCGACTGTACAGGACATTGGTTAGGCGACTGTTGCAATATTGCATGCAATTCTGGTCTCCTTCCTATCGGAATGATATTGTGAAACTTGAAAGAGTTCAGAAAGGATTTACAAGGATGTTGCCAGGGTTGGAGGATCTGACCTACAGGGGGAGGCTGAACAGGCTGGGGCTGTTTGCCCTGGAGCGTCAGAGGCTGAGGGGTGACCTTATAGAGGTTTACAAAATTATGAGAGGCATGGATAGGATAAATAGACAAAGTCTTTTCCCTGGGGTCAGGGAGTCCAGAACTAGAGGACATTGGTTTAGGGCGAGAGGGTAAAGATATAAAAGAGACCTAAGGGGCAACTTTTTCACTCAGAGGGTGGTACGTGTATGGAATGAACTGCCAGAGGATGTGGTGGAGGCTGGTACAATTACAACATTTAAGAGGCATTTGGATGGGTATATGAAAAGGAAGGGTTTGGAGGGATATGGGCCGGGTGCTGGCATGTGGGACTAGATTGGGTTGGGATATCTGGTCGGCATGAACGGGTTGGACCGAAGGGTCTGTTTCCATGCTGTACATCTCTATGATCCTATGACACCTCTTTCTTTGAGGTTGGTCATGGAAATTCCTCGATGGCCTTCGTCTTAGTGTTCCTTGGGGTCAACCTTCCATGGACGATGTTATGTCCCAAGAATGTCACCTCTGCTTTCGCAAGTTCTGTTTTCTTTAAGTCTATTATCAGTTTTGCTTTTCTTAATCGTTCAAAGAACTCTGCCAATTGTACCATGTGATCTTTCCATGATCACTACATCATCCAGATAGACTGCACAGTTTGTTAACCCAGCCACAACTCTGCTCATGAGTCTTTGGAATGTGGCTGGTGCGTTCTTCATTCCAAACAGCATTACTTTGAATTGATATGGGCCATTTGAGGTTACAAGCGCAGAAATATCTTTCGCTTTTTCTGAAAAAGATACCTACCAATAACCATGCAGTAATCCAACTTTGTGATGTAACTGGCTTGTCCAACGTTGTCTATACAGTCCTCCAATCTTGGTATTGGATATGAGTCTGAGTTTGTTATGGTGTTGACCTTCCAATAGTCCACACAAAAACGTCAGGTTTGGGAGCTAACATGATTGGCAAACTCCACTCACTGACTCAGTTTGATGATATCTTCATTGAGCATCGCGTCCACTTCCTTCTGGACCTGTGTGGCTTTGAAAGGATTAGGGGTGTTGTTTTATCGGAATAGCATTCCCTACTCCTACCTCATGCACAATAGGCATTAGTCCTCCCCGTCTTATTCCTGCATATGTCCCCTTACTGCTGCAACAAACCTTTCAACTGGGTTCTTTGCTCCTGAGACAGATGGTTCACTAACATATTCCTGAGACAGATGGTTCACCCAGGTAAATAGTGCGGTGATAGTGGGTTAGTGTAGTTTAGGTGGGCTTGGATCGGCGCAACATCGAGGGCCCTAGGGCCTGTACTGCGCTGTATTCTTCTATGTTCTATGTTCTATGTTCTAATATCCCACTCCTCTAGGACCTCCTCATTGTTTAACATATTTTGAGGCACGTGAAACTCTATAACATCTGGATTTGATTCCTCACTCTGTGGGGCAGTAACTAGCACCTATTTCTCCAGGTTCTTCTCTCTATTATATTAAGGTTTCAACATATTCACCTGACTGATTCAGTTTTTTCCTATCCAGCATCTTTACCAGATAGTTTACCTAACTCAACTTTTTCTCAATTTGATAGGGACCACTAAACCTGACTTTGAAGTGATCTCCTAGGTAACAATAGTAATACATCATCCCCACTGGAAAACGTCTGAATTTCAGAGTTTTTATCTGCCACCTGCTTCATTCTATGCTGTGCCCTCTTTAGTGCTGTTTAGCTAACTCACCTACCCAATTTAATCTCTCCCTCACCGCAGATACAGAATCCAAGTGTGACATCTCTGACTTCGGTCCTGTCAATTTCTCTTTAATTAATTTCAAAGGGCCTCTCACCTTATGTCAGAATATTACTGAAAGGGAGTAAACTGAGTAGATTCATTTGGGGCATCTCTAATGGTAAACAATACAAATGAGACAGCTTTATCCCAATCATTTGGATAATCTTGACAGTATGCTCTTAACATGGTCTTCAGGGTCTGATGTCTTTCTAAAGCTTGGCAAAAGTGAGAACTGCAGATGCTGGAGATTAGAGTCGAGTGTGTGATGCTGGAAAAATCCTGATGAAGGGCTTTTGCCCGAAACAATTGGTTCTCCTGCTCATCAGATGTTGCCTGACCTGCTGTGCTTTTCCAGCACCACACTTTCACCTTTCCAAAGCTCCCTGGGATTCAGGATGGTTCGCACTTGACTTATGGCTGTATGCCTAAGCTATCCATGACTTCCTTAAACAGTCTCACAGTAAAGTTAGACCTTTAATCTGACTGAATCTCTCTGGGTAGCTCATACCGCATGAAGAAAGCTACTAACTCCTCTACCATCCTTTTTGCCTTAATGCTCCATAATGGAATTGCGTCTGGAAATCTGGTAGACACATCCATTATGGTTATCATGTACTGGTTCCCACTTGTACTTTTCAGAAGGCGACCTACACAATCAATCATTACCCGTGTGAAAGGTTCTTCAAGTGTGGGAATTGGCAACAACGGTGTTCGTTTTATTAATGCCTGTAGCTTAATTACCATTTGGCATGTCTGACATGTACGGCAAAAGTTAACCACATCCTTGTGCATTCCAGGCCAATAGAAATGGTTTTGTACCTTAGCCTGAGCCTTCCTTACACCTAGGTAACCTCCTCCTGGTAGTTCATGTGCTACCCATAACACTTCCTGTCTGTAAGCCAACAGCAAACACAATCTGGTGCACTTCTGCCCATTTCTCCTCTGCACTAACCTGCCGTGGTCTCCATTTTCATCTCGGATTCTATCTTTCAGATAAGATCACAAGAATGCACCGACAGGCAAGAAATTGGTTTGAAGAGTGTCTACTTTAATGCCAAGAATATCCAGAATAAGGTGGGTGAACTTGCAGCATGGTTTGATACCTGGGATTTCAGAGACATGGGCAAAGCAGGAATGGGAATGGTTATTGCAGGTTCTGAGATTTAGATGTTTCAGTAAGATGAGAGAAACTGTTTAAAAAAAAGTGGTGGTGTTAAGGAAGTTAGAAAGCCACAATGGATCAGTTCTATGTCTTACTTCTCCTTCAAGGCACAGTGGAGACTCAAGGGTTAAACATTCCACTGCCAAAAAGACTCACTGCAGTATCAATTTGAAGCCTGTCCTCTTACAGTATAGACAGAACACCTCAGTAGGGGGAAGGCTGACTGTATCCAAGAAGAGGAGCCAAGTGGAGCCACACCTGTTGATTCCTCTGCAGCCTCAGACAGAGGTATTTGTCCTTCCTAGATAAGACTGAACGCCTTGGCCACAATCCTGTTAAACTGCCTCCTGCTCCCATTGTCTTACTTCCCCTCCACATTAGCGTGGGTATATGAATCCCCCATTTAGAGCAGGCAAAACCCTTCTGTCTTAATCTCTTCCCATCAACATATAATCACGAAGAATATAATAATCAGTTTCTGTAATCCATTCACACGTTATCACAGGACATCGACATTCATCGGGCTTTGTAAATTCATAATTACCTTCTTTAAACTATGTAATGACAATCAACCATGTAACTGATAAACCTTTTGTTTAGTCCCTGTAAAAAAATACTGTCTTTGTGTGTAGGGCAGAGATTCCTGGAGAAGTGTCATCACAGGTAGATGCATGACTACTTTTGGGGACATTGAGAATCTCTCACTGCTGTCCGGTAATAAAACATCTGCTGTTGTACTGAAACCTGTGTCATCCGGATTTGTGGTACAAAGTAGATATCAACAGTGTGGCATTGTTAGTCAAGGACAATATTACGGCTGCAGAAAAGATGTTTGATGACTTGTCTACTGAGGTAGTATGGGCTGAGATTAGAAACAGGAAAGGAGAGGTTACCCTGTTGGGAGGTTTCTCTCGGCCTCCAAATAGTTCCAGAGATGTAGAGGGGAAAAGATAGCAAAGATGATCCTTGATAGAAGCGAGAGTGACAGGGTAGTTATTACGGGGGACTTTAACTTTCTAAATATTAACTTGGAGTACTATAGTTAAAGTACTTTAGATGGGTCAGTTTTTGTCCAATGTGTGCAGGAGGTTTTCCTGACACATTATGTAGACAGGCCAACAAGGGGCAAGGCGACATTGGATTTGGTACTGGGGAATGAACCCAGCCAGGTGTTGGATTTGGAGGTAGGTGAGCATTTTGGTGATAGTGACCACAATTCGGTTGTGTTTACTTTAGTGATGGAAAGGGATAGGTATATACTAGAGCGCAAGAGCTATAGCTGGGGGAAAGGCAATTATGGTGCGGTTAGGCAAGATTTAGGATGCATCAGATGGGGAAGGAAACTGCAGGGGATGGGCACAATTGAAATTATTCAAGGACCAGCTATTGCGGGTCCTTGATAACTATATACCAGTCAGGCAGGGAGGAAAATGTCGAGCACAGGAGACATGGTTTACCAAGGAAGTTGAATCTCTTGTCAAGAGGAAGAAGAAGGCTTATGTTAGGGTGAGATCTGATGGCTCAGTTAGGGCGCTTGATAGTTACAAGTTAGCCAGGAAAGACCTAAAGAGAGAGCTAAAAAAAAGCCAGGAAGGGACATGAGAAGTCATTGGCAGATAGGATCAAGGAGAACCCTAAGGCTTTATATAACTATATCAGAAATAAAAGAATGACTAGAGTAAGATTAGGGCTGAAAATGTGTTGCTGGAAAAGCGCAGCAGGTCAGGCAACATCCAGGGAACAGGAGAATCGACGTTTCGGGCATAAGCCCTTCTTCAGGAAATGAAGAAGGGCTTATTTCCTGAAGAAGGGCTTATGCCCGAAACGTCGATTCTCCTGTTCCCTGGATTGCACTTTTCCAGCAACACATTTTCAGCTCTGATCTCCAACATCTGCAGTCCTCACTTTTTCCCTAGAGTAAGATTAGGGTCAATTATGGATAGCAGGGGGAAGTTGTGCATGGAGTCAAAGGAAATAAGGGAAGCGCTAAATGAATATTTTTCATCAGTATTCACACAGGAAAAAGACAATGTGGTCGAGGAGAATACTGAGATTCAGGTTACGAGACTAGATGAGATTGAGGTGCATAAGGAGGAGGTGTTAGCAATTCTCGAAAGTCTAAAAACAGTTAAGTCCCCTGGACCAGATGGAATTTATTCTAGAATTTTCTGGGAAACTGACAGGAATATTGGCAGAAGACTGGAGGATAGCAAATGTTGTTCCCTTGTTCAAGAAGGGGAGTAAAGACAACCCTGGAAAATATAGACCTGTGAGCCTTACTTCGGTTGTGGATAAATTGTTGGAAAAGGTTACAAGAGGTAGGACTTATGATCATCTAGAGAGGAATAAGTTGATTAGGGATAGTCAACACAGAATTATACACTTGCTGATTAATGTCCTAGATCTTTAAATAAAATGAAGGTGAGGGTGGCACGGTGGCTCCGTGGTTAGTACTGTTGCCTCACAGCACCATGGATCCAGGTTCGATTCTCCCTGTGTCTGGTTCCTTCTTTCTGTTTCTGAACTGCTGTCTGTATGCTTCTGGTACCAATTCATAAGCAATCAAAATAGCTTCATAACCTCTTAACCCCTCATCTGACAGCGCTGCGAATACCTCACTGGCTCTGCCTACCAGCTTAGTCTGAACTAGCATTGCCCACAAGTTCTCTGACCACTCCATCTGCCTGGCCAACTTTTTAAAAGAAATAAAGGAGGCTTCTACACCTTTTTCATCAATGTGTGGCAGTGTTTTAACATATTAAAATATATCACTACTCTTCATCTCCATCCTGTTAACTTGGATTTCCTGACTGATTCACAACTTCAATAGGTTAGAATTGGGTCTAACCAGGGACAAAAGTAAAGCTGAAATTGTCAGGGAGTTAGCCAAGCACTTAGGTGTGTTAGAGAAACAGAAAGTGCAATAAAATTAGAAAAAAACTTAAATTAAAATTGTGAAAAATGGAGTTAGAAGATAAGGAAAGGGAAAGAAGACCAATGAGAGAAGAGGGAGAGAGAGAAGAAAAAGAGAGCAAGAGAGAAAGAGAGAAGGTGAGAGAGAAGGAAGAGAATAGGACAGAGGTTGGACCCTGAGAGCCTTTCTCCTCAGATGGTGATGGCTAGCACGTGGGGACAGAGCTTTAAATTAAGGGGTGATAGATATAGGACAGATGTCAGAGAGTAGTCGGGGCATGGAATGTACTGCCTGCAACAGTAGGGGCAACATTAAGGCATTTAAATGGTCGTTGGATAAACATATGGACGAGAATGGAATAGTGTAGGATAAGCTTCATATTGGTTCCACAGGCCAGCACAACATCGAGGGCCGAAGGGTCTGTACTGTGCTGTTATGTTCCATGTTCTATCCACATTTTGGATTATCCAAACAAGATCTCAAGGTCCCATTAAAACTTTATCCGTTATCCGAACAGTTACCTGAACAAAATGTTCCCCGCCAGTCTCATTTGGATAATCGAGGTTGTTCTGTATTACTGGAGTATATACAGTAATTACAAGATAACTTTAGCTGTTGTAGCTGTCTTCGGAAGTTAATTGGGTGGTATCTCACACCTGGTGTTTATTCATTTACTGGGACAATTATTCTTTCATCAATAGGTCTGGGATCAGTCACTTGTATTAGGCATACTCTTATCAAAGCTGTATGGAATGGCATTCACAAGGCCTTTTTTGCTGTCTTTGGAGTTGCTCTGTTCAAAACAGCTATTGATTACTTTACTGGAACAGTCTTGTTTATCTCTTCTCAGCCATTTAATGTTTAAGTGTTGGGACAGGCTCAGCAGGCTGCCCCATTTTGTTTGTCGGTCATTTTGTGTGAGCAGACCTGGGCCAATTTCCGTATAAGCATGCGCGGTGCACCCCTACATCAGCCTGATGAAGGGCTTATACCCGAAACGTCGATTCTCCTGCTCTTCGGATGCTGCCTTACCTCTGTGCTTTTCCAGCGCCATATTTTTCAACTGCATTAGGTGAAATCACAATCAGGGAAATTATATGGTATAAGATCCACTTGGCTGACCTCAAAGCAATCACTACAGCCCTCCCCTCTTATCCATGGAATGTGGGCCAGTTCTTTTTCCTATAGCTTCTGTTCGGGCATTTTCACTGCAGGTCCAGTTCCTCCGAATCTTCCTTGGATACTGGCAGCATACCAGCTCATTGCCCATCTCCTGCGCCTGGAGAGTCTTGACTGAAATTCATCTTCTTCAGGCAGTAATGGCATCGAGGCTGCAACATCTGCCATGTCCATCTCATCCTCAGAGACGCTCAGTGGAAAGGGAGGACCCACGGGTGCTGACAGCCTTGCTTGATGTTCTGAAGGGGAGGGTATGTTTTGCTCTTGCCCTGTTTGCACGGTTGCAGTTTTCATGTGGTTCACTGCTTCTTCTTCCCAAACATTTTATATCATGGGACCTGACCCCACGTCAACCATGCCTCTTACCCATGGAGGGCTATTCCCATGGTTTCAACACCAAACTCCATCCCCTAAGTAAACTGCCTCTCCTGCTTACAGGTATCTTGGCGTTGCTGATGCCATTTCACCCTTGTCCCCCAGATCCGGGATGATCAGGTTTAATCTGGTATGGTGTCTTCTTCTCATTAGCAACTCTGCTGGATCTGTCTCTGTAGTTGCATGAGGGGTAGTCTGATAATCGAACAGGAACTGAGACCGTTTGGTATTGAGTGAGGCTTTAGGATGTTTCTTTCGGCCTGGCTTCAACATTTGGACTCCTCTTTTCTGCCAGACCATGGATGATTTGGAGCTGTCCTTACCTACCGAAAAACATTCAACTTGCGGAAATACTCAAATTCTCTGCTGGTGAATGATGTCCTTCTGTCTGTGACCAACACCTCTGGGAGTCTGTGTATTGCAATTTTTTCGATCGTCGTCCCTATATTTGAAACATGACACATGACCTCAATGCACGTGAGTGAATAGGCATCCCACAATGACTAAATGACTAAAAGCCCCACCAAAGCAGCTATGTTGGCACACAATCCTGTCCACCAGACATAACTTCTCGTCAACATCTTCATTTCGGAAACCCCAGATGACTCTGTTGAAGTTCAGATTAGAGTGGCGCTGGAAAAGCACAGCAGGTCAGGCAGCATCAGTGGAGCAGGCAAATCAACGTTTCGGGCAAAAGTCCTTCATCAGGAATGAGGCTGGGAGCCTCCGGGGTGGAGAGATAAATGAGAGGGGGATGGGTCTGGGGAGGAGGTAGCTGAGAGTATAATAGGTGGATGGAGATGGGGGGTAAAGGTGATAGGTCAGAGAGGAGGGTGGAGCGGATAGGTGGGAAGGAAAATGGACAGGTGGGACAGGTCATGAGGATGGTGCTGAGCTGAAAGGTTGGAACTGGGGTAGGGAGGGGGAAGGGGAAATGAGGAAACTGGTGAAGTCCACATTGATGTCCTGGGATTGAAGCGTTCCGAGGTGGAAGATGAGGTGTTCTTCCTCCAGGCATTGGGTGTGGAGGAAGTGGCGATGAAGGAGGCCCAGGACCTGCAAGTCCTCGGCAGAGTGGGAGGGGGAGTTGAATTGTTCGGCCACGGGGCGGTGGGGTTGATTGGTTCGAGTGTCCCGGAGATGTTATTCCCTGAAGCACTCTACAAGAAAGCACCTGGTCCCCCCAATGTAGAGGAGACCGCATCAGGAGCAACGGATACAGTTAATGGCGTGTGGAAGTTCAGGTGAAACTTTGATGGATGTGGAAGGCTCCTTTGGGCATTGGAAGGAGATGAGGGGGGAGGTGTGGAGGTGTGGGCGCAGTTCCTGTGGTGGCAAAGGTGGGGGAGGGGGGGCGTGTGGACCTAACCAGGTAGTCACAGAGGGAAGGTCTTTGCCCGAAAGCGGATAGGGATGGGGAGGGAAACACATCCCTGGTGGTGGAGTCCGTTTGTCACTGGCAGAAATGTCGGCGGATGATGCGATTTATGCAGACCTTGGGGGGAGGAAGGTGAGGACTGGGGGGTTCTGACTTTGTTGTGGTTGGAGGGGTTCCAGGGCAGAGGTGCCAGACGTGGATGAGATGCATTGGAAGGCTATCGATTTGAGTGGTGTGGGTGTTGGTGTTGTACACTTGCAAGAAATATCCCTATTGGGTATTTATCCAGAAAAATATATAACCATCAATATTCCACGATTGAGAAGGAGTTTGGTGTTGGTGTTGTAACATTTCAACATTTATACAACCAGTAATGTTTCTGAGACAATTATATAAACTATTGTAACCCCTTAAAGATTTTGGAAAAATGTAAGGATAAAAATTCCAGACTATTCAGTTGGAGCTGATTATTGTAGCCATTCAATTTGCAAATTATACGTGTCGGTCCCACCGCCCCCAAAAACAGTCCCAATGTCCCAAAATGTAATGCCCTCCTTCCTGCAACAATTGTCCAGCCATGCAATAATTTGGAGTAATCTCCTACTTCTCCAATCATGAGCACATTTGCCTGTTTGAAGGTAAACATCACTACTTTGAACTTTTTGACATTTTTAGAGTTGGATTTTCTGTCCCTAAAGGTGAGCATTTGATAGTTGGCTGTTGAAAAAGATGAGTTTGGGACTCTAGTGGTTTAAAAAGGCACTGAAGGGATCCTCTACATCTTGAAGATATCTTCAAGAAAGTAGCAACAGAACAAATGAGACCAATGCTGACACGAGTGCTATTTTCACTTTATTTAGTGTCCCGGATCAGATAGCATCTAACAGTGCACCTCCAGTCCCTGGCAAACTGCTTGAAGCCAAGTGTGTTAAATTGGAAGTGACCCATATCAGAGTGTGACCTCTCAAATCACATTCAAATGGTGCAGCAGAAGGTGCGGTTCGTATTAACAGATCAATGGTCAGAAAGAATTGAACAATCATAGAATCATACAGTATGGAGGAGACCCTTCGCCCATCAAGTCTGTGCTGTGGAAAATACACCGCGACCTACACTTGTCTCAGTTTCCATCACTAACGGTTATGAGGCTTCATGCCACAACTACCTTCTCAGCCAGTACTTTTCAGACTCTGGATGAAATAGATGTCCCCAGTTTCGAATCCCCACAAGGAAGGATCTCTGTAGAGAATGTAGGGGATTCCTTAATGTAGGATCTACAAACAGCAGGATAATCACAACAAGGAATCCTCATTGAGTGGGATCGTCACAGAGTAACATTCCAGTGTAAGGTCATCCCGGTTCAGGGTCCTTAGCTGAAATAAACCCCATCTTTTCACAGTAGTGGCTGCCAGTTTTCAGTCAGAGAATGCAGGGCAGAGATGATATGTGGGTGGGGTGGGGGGACTGTGGTGATAGGTGGGAGTGGGGAGAGTGACAGGTTGATGAGGGGAAGGGTGACAGGTTGGCAAGGAGGAGGGTGATTGGTGGGAGAGGGGCGAAGATTGATGGGGAGGAAAGTGACAAGTTGGCGAGGAGGAGGGTGGTAGGGAGCAAATGATAGACTGGTGAGGGGGAGGGTGTATGTGTCTTGGAGTATTGTTGTATAGGTTGGGGGTTGGAAGTTGTTCGCCTGTCAGAGTATGAATTCAAGGAGGGGGGAGATCTCTCTGGGGGGATTTCAGGTCAGGGATGTGTTGAATTGGGTGCAGATCCAGGAAATTTGGCCTGGTTAGAGGGCTCAGAAGAGTTGGTCTGGACAGGAGATTGAAGGAGGAATCAGATTGTGAATGGTGTTGAACATTATGCACTCATCGGCAAATATCGCCACTTCTAACCTTATGATGGAGGGAAGGTCGTTGGTGAAGCAGCTGAAGTTGGTTGGGCCTAGGACACTACCTTGAGGAGCTCTTGCAGAGATGACCTGGAGTTCAGATGACTGACCACAACCATCTTCCTATATACCAAACATGACTCAAACCAGCAGTTTGCCCTTTAATATCCACTGATTCCAGTTTTGCTAGGGCTCCTTGATGCCACACTTGGTCAAATGATATCAAGATCTCTGACTATCAAGGGGGTGGCCACGGTGGTTAGCACTGCTGCCTCACAGCGCCAGGGACCCAGGTTTGATTCCAGCCTTGGGCAACTGTCTGTGTGGAGTTTGCACATTCTCCCCGTGTCTGTGTGGGTTTCCTCCGGGTGCTCCGGTTTCCTCCCACAGTCCGAAGATGTGCGGGTCAGGTGAATTGGCCATGCTAAATTGCCCATAGTGTTTAGGTGCATTAGTCAGAGGGAAATGGGTCTGGGTGGGTTATTCTTCGGAGGGTCGGTGTGGACTTGTTGGGCCAAAGGGCCTGTTTCCACACTGTAGGGAATCTAATCACTTTTGCCTCACCTCTAGAATTTAGCTGTTTTGTCTATGTTTGAACTAAGGCTGTAATAATGAGGTAAAGCGCTGAGTGGACCTAACAAAATCCAAACTGAGCATCATTGAAAAGATGATTGCTGAATAGGTGCTGCTTGATAGCTTTGTTGATGGCATCTTCCATCACTGTACTGATGATTGAGAGTAGACTGATGGAGCAGTAATTGGCCAGACTGGATTTGTCCTACTTTTTGTGGACAGGACATAAGCCTGGGCAATTTTCCACATTAGAACATAGATAGGTACAGCACAGGAACAGGCCCTTCGGCCCACATTGTTTGCTGAACATGATGCCAAATTAAATGAATCCCTTCTGCCTGCGCTTGGTCCGTGTCCCTCCATTCTTTGCATATTCATGCACTTACCAAAGTGTCCCTTAAATTATCCTATCATATCTTTCCCCACCACCACCCCTGGCAGCGAATTTCCGACACCTACAACTTTCTGTAAAAAAACGTGCCCCTCACATATCCTTTGAACCCTCCCATCTCACCTTAAATTTTAAACAGTTCAACTCCAGAAAAAAAAGATTCTGACTGTCAAACCCATCTATGCATCTCATAATTTTATAGACTGCCATCAAGTCTCCCCTCAGCCTCTGCCGCTCCAGAGAAAACAAGCCAAATGCTTCTAGCTCATGCTCTCTAATTCAGCATCCTGGAAAACCTCTTCTGCACCCTCTCCAAAGCCTCCACATCCTTCCTGTAATGTTGCAACCAGAACTGAATGCAATACTCTAAGTGTGGCCTAACCAAAGTCTTATACAGCTGCAACATGACATCCTGACTCTTGTGCTCAGTTCCCCAATCAATAAAAGCAAGCATGCCATTTTACCACCTTAATTACTTGTGTTGCCATTTTCAGGGAGAATTGTCAGGTAGATGGCAGTGTTGTAGCTGTGCTGGAACAGCTTGGCTACAGGAGCAGTGTTCTCAAGCACAAGTCTTCAGTACTATTGCCAGAATGTTGTCAGGGCCTTTGCAGTATTCACCAGTGTCGGCATCAGATCAGTCTTCCCGAGAGTCAGCCCAAGAAAAGCGATGGGCCTGGATGGAGTCCCTGGCTGTGCACTTAGATCCTATGTGGACCAGCTGCCAGAGGTATTCACTGACATCTTCAACCTCTCCCTACTACAAGCCAAAGTCCTTAACTGCTTCAAGAAATCTACATTCATCCCGGTACCAAAGAAAGCAAATGCAACATGCCTTAATGATTACCGCCCAGTAGCTTTGACCTCCAAAATCATGAAGTGTTTGTCATTGCCCATATTATCTCGAGCATCCCAGCCTGCTTCAATCCCCTGCAATTTGCCTACTGATGTAACAGGTCCATAGCAGACATTCTTTCCTTAGCCCTGCACTCATCCCTGGAACATCTGGGCAGCAAAGACACCTACATCAGACTCCTACTCATCGACAACAGCTCTGCCTTCAACTCCATAATTCCCTTCAGGCTGATCTCAAAACTTCATGACCTAGGTCTCAGCACCACCCTCTGCAATGGGATCCTCAGCTTCCTGACCCACAGACTGCAATCAGTAAAGATAGACAACTGCACCTCTTCCACGATAACCCTCAACACTGGAGCCCCGCCAAGGATGCATTCTCAACTGCATACTGTACTCCCTGTACACTCACAAAATGAGTAGCAAAATTCCAAATGAACACCATCTACAATGTCATGGGGCAATGATAACAATCCTTCTATCAATGTTGGCAAAACAAAAGACTTCAGAAAAAAAGGAGGAGAAAATGTCCCCTGTCTCCATCAATGGAGCGGAGGTTGAGAGGGTTGAGAGTGTCAAGTTTTTAGGAATGATGGTAACCAACAAGCTGTCTGAAGTTCCTACGTAGGTGCGACAACAACACCTCTTCTTGCTGAGGTGGCTTAGGAAATTCATCATGTCCAATAAGGACCCTCACCAACCTTTACAGGTGCTTCATAGAAAGCACACTATCCAGGTGCATAATGATCTAGTACTAGAGCTGCTCTGCCCAGGATTGCAAGAAACTAGAGAAGGTTGTGTGCTCTGCCCAGACCATCATGGACTCCATTTACACTTCATGCTGCTGTGGAAAGGCTGCCAACATCATCAAAGACCCTTCCCACCCCTATAATGCTCTCTTACAACCTCTTCCATCAGGCAGAAGATACAGAAGCTTGAACACGCACCAACAAGTTTGAAAACAGCTTCTTCCCTGCTGTTATTAGGCTGAAGAATTGACACTTTAACTTCAAAAAATGTCAATCTTGTTAATGTTAAACTTGCTTCTTGGATCGCCTGTGCAGTGTAAGCTGTATGCCTCAGTCTGTCTAAGCACCCTATGCTCTGCATATCCTTGTTCGTATGATCTGCCTATATTGCTCACAAACAGAGCTTTTCACTGTATTTTGGTACACGTAATGAGGACAGCAGATGCTAGAGATCAGAGTTGAGAGTGTGGTGCTGGAAAAGGACAGCAGGTCAGGCAGCATCCGAGGTATACATGACCACAATCAATCAAATAAAATTGACTTCTGTGGCTCCAATTGTTTCTTGATATCACATGGCATGAATCAAACTGATTATTCCAAATGTTTCAGCCTTATCATTTACAGTCATGTGTTGGCCGCTTCCATCATTGAGGATGGGGATATTTGTCCAGCCTGCTCCCCCATTGAGTTGTTTAATTATCCTCCACCATTCATGACTGAATGCGGCAGACTACAGAGCTTAGATTTGACCCTTTGGTTGTCGACTTGCCCAGATCCATCACTTCTAACTTAGGCTGTTTGGCAGCAAGTGGGCCTGGTTGTTAGCTTCACCAGGTTGACACCTCATTTCCAGGTATGCCTGGTGCTGCACCTGACTTGCCCTCCTGCACTCTCCATTAAATCAAGGTGAAATCAGTGCCTGATGATAATAGTTGACTGGGGGATATGCCAGGCCATGATCTTGCAGATTGCCATGGAGTACGATTCTGCTGCTGTTGATGGCCCACAGCAACTCATGGATTCCCAGTCAAGTCGCTAGATATGTTTGAGGTCTGTCTCATTTTAGCACAGTGATAGTGCTGCACACACAATAGAGGGTATTCTTAATGTGAACATGGGACTTCACAAGGACTGTGCAGTGGTCACTCTTACCGATACTATCATGGACAGATAAAGTTTCAATCAGCGGGTTGGTAAGGATGAGGGGATGAGGTAAAGCATGTCTTTTTTCCCTCTTGGGCCACCTGCTGCCAACTCAGTATAGCATCTATGTCTTTTATGATTTGATCAGCTCAGTCAGTGGTGGTGAGTGATTGGTGAGTGATGCTGTCATGGGGTTATCTAAGTGAAGTTGAATATGGGTTCCACACAACCTCCTTTCTTGACAATTCTGAATCCTCTAGGACTAAAACTGAACACTCAGTTTGTTTTAATTACAGTTTTAATTATGACGCAGCATTTAAAAAATAGGTGTGTTGTCCAACAGCACTTTGCCCCCCCCCCTCCATGACCTAATATTCAACCTTTCCCCACTGGCCAGTTACCTCACAGCAAAATATACTGCACCTCATTAGGATTAAGAAAAAATTATGGTTGTTGGACTTCTGAAACAAAAAAAATGGAAATTGCAGATGTATGAATATCTGTGGAAAGAAAACAGAATTAACATTTCAAGAAGATTGACCCTTCTTCAGAACTGATAGCAGCTGGGAACCAAAGTGTAGGAGGGGCTGGGAGTGAGCAGAAACATGGAGATGGCAGCCAGAGAGAGAGAGAAAGATAAAAAGTTGGGCAGATGAAGGGATTGTTGGTAATAGGCCACAGAAGAAGAAATGGAGAGGATCAGAAGGTGTGTGGTTGCTTAGCTCAGTTGGCTAAACAGCTGGTTTGTGATGCAGAATTACACCAATAGCGTGGGTTCAATTTCCACACCAGCTGAGGTTATCGAGCTATGCTTCATAGAATCCCTACAGTGTGGAAGCAGGCCATTTGGCCCATCGAGTCCAGACACAGCCTCCCAACCCTCCCCCTATATCCTATCTATGTAACCCTGTATTGCCCATGGCCAGTCCACCTGGCCTGCACACTATGGGCCATTTAGCATGGTCAATCCACCTAACTCCACCTTCTTTGGACTGTGGGAGGAAATCGGAGCACCCAATGGAAACCCCACAGATGAGTAAGAAAGTACAAGCTCCACACACAGAGACAGACAGTCGCCCAAGGTTGGAATTGAATCCAGATCCCTGGCCCTGTGAGGCAGTAGTGCTAGCCACTAGCCGCTTTGCAACGCTGGGGTCCTGCCTTCTCAACGTCTACCCTCACTTGAAGTGTGGTGACCCTAAGATTAAATCAAAATCTCTCTTTAACAAAAGAGCAGACCGATGATACATAGACCATTCCCTCCAGGACACCTTGGTCTACTCCTCCTCCATGCCCACTTCTCATGGCATCTTTGCCTGCAATCACAGGGTAACACTTGCCTATTACTTTCTGTCTCCTCACTATCCAAGGCCCCAGACGAACCTTCCAGGTGAATAAGTGCTTTACCTGCACTTCACTCAAATTCAGTTTACCGTATTCACTGCTCACAGTGTGGTCTCCTCGATACTGGGGAGATGAAACGCAGACTGAATAACCGCTTTGCAGAACCATGTTCTGACAGCAAAAATGATCCTGAGCTTCCAGTTCCCTGCCACTTCAACACATCACAATGTTCCCTGGTCAACATTTCTGTCTCCAGCCTGTTGCAGAGTTTCAGTGAGTTGCAGCGCAGGCTGGAAGAACAGCATCCCATTTTTCCACTTGGGGACCCTGCAGCCTTTAGGATTCAATATTGAGTTCAATAATTTAAGAATCTGAACACCTTCTTCGATGTCCACACCCCCATCATCCAGGCCCTGTCATCTTAAGAGTTACTTCCAGCACAGCCAACTTGTTTCCACCACCCATTGTCCCCCATTATCAGCTTTTCCTCTTCCCTGGCTTTCTATCAACCATCTCTTTGCCTGCTTAAAAGGGGTCAGTTTAACTCAATTGGCTGGAGGTTGATCTGGCAAAGGAGTGGGATACCAACAGCATGGGATCAATCCCCACACCAGCCTAGGTTACCATGAAGGACTTTCCTTCTCCTGAGGTGTGGTGGCCTCCAAGTTAAGTCGCCAGCAGTTGTCTGTCTCTAAAGAGAGAGTAGTCCTATGGTCTGGTGAGATTACGTTGACTTGAGTTATCTGCTGAAGTTCCTTTCTCTCTCTGTAGGCTCCACCTTCAACCATCTACTCAGTCCTTTACTAAACCACCCTATCTTCAGCATAATTGTCACTGTTCCTTCGTTAATATTAGCTCTGAAGAAGGATCATTGAACTGAAAGTGTTAACCCTGCTTTCTGTTCACAGGTTCTGCCAGACCTGCTGGTTTCTCCAGCAATTTCTACTTTGTTTTTCATTAGGATCAGGATTGTTCCAAGAACCACACTTTTCAACTTTGCTCAAGAACAGCAGTTTCAGCAACTTCCCAGACTCATTGAAAACGCATGAAAAGTTGTGAACTCATGTTCACTCATGTATTTAAACTAAACAGGGTACACACTGCCCAAACAATCTAACTTGGCATATTTCTTTCAAACCTGATTATAATAATAATAAGAATATAAAATGCAGCAGCAAAACATCAATCACACAGGATGCATAGAGAGTATGAGAAATTCATGCAAATGTACAGTCAGGATCAAGGGTGGGATCAGAGGTGGAGGGTGAGGTCAGAGGCTGGGATGGGGTCAGGATTTGAGAGTGGGATCAGTGTTCAGGTGAGGTCAGAGGTTGGGGGTGAATTCAGGGAATGGTGTGAGTTCAGGGGTTGGGGATGGGTTGAGGGATTGAGGGTGAGTTTGGGGTTGAGTGTGATATTAGGGCTTGAGGGTGAGGTCAAGGTGAGGGTTGAGAATGGGGTCAGGGTTGAGGGCGGGATCAGGGTTGAGGGTGGTGTTGGGGATTGTCAGTGGTGTCAGGGATTGAAGTTGAGGTCAACAGTTGTGGGTGAGATCGGAATTGGGGGTGGGTCAGGGATTGAGGGTGGGGATGGATTTGAGGGTAAGATCAAGGAAGTATTAGATCTGTGGGTAAGGAATGATATTTGCTGGGTTAATGGTAGGGTATCGCTGGTTAATATGGTTTGAGGTTTCGATGGTCCTGGTGTTGGAGCAGGTCAGGAGAGGTCACCTCTTACCTGCCTTCATCATACTTTCTGCCATGGATCATATCTCCAGTTGTCAGGAATCTACAGGGATTAGCTAAAGGGAGACAATGCATTCAACCTCAAACCAAAACAATACTGGAAAGACTGGAATTGCTGAGCAGAGCTGGCAGCCTGTGTGGAGAGGGAAACACAGTGAACCTTTCTAGTCTGTGTCCTGGTGAGCCGTATATTGAGGTACTGAGAAACACTAATGCTATTGCTCTCTCCATGGAAGTTGATAGACCTACTGAGTATTCCCAGCATTTTCCATTGTTGCTTCAGTTTGCCATAATGTGGAGCATTTCTGAACAAAGACGTTTGAACGACACAAAATCTAATGGAAGCAAAATTAGAAATTGTTGGAAAAGCTCAGCAGGACTTGGCAACATCTGTGAGAATTCAAAGTTAATGTTTCATGTCCAGTGACCCTTCCTCAGAATTGATTTAGTTTTAAGAAAAATAGTGGGTGGGTGGGGGGGGGGGGGAGGGAGAGTTTAAGGAGTAAACGATACATGGAGGTGGAGCCCAAGGAGAGAGAAGAACAGTAGGACAGACAAAGGAGTAGAAAAAAACAACTTTTTTCGAGCTACCATCAGTTCTGAGGAATGGTCATGAGATATGAAACATTAACTTTGCAGATGCTGCCAGACCTGCTAAGTTTTCCAGTCATTTCTGTTTTTACTTTTGATTTCCAGCATTCGCAGTTCTTTTGCTTTTTACAAAATCTGCTGGGGCTGGAAGAATTGCATCCAAGTCAATCCTGACATCTGGATTTCTGAAATCAAACGTTCAAACAGATCAGGAACAAATTACTGCAGATGCTGGAATCTGTACTGAAAAGAACAAACGCTGGAGATCACAGCGGGTCAGACAGCATCCATGGAGAAAGAGGAGAAAGTGAGGTCTGCAGATGCTGGAGATCGGAGCTGAAAAATGTGTTGCTGGAAAAGCGCAGCAGGTCAGGTAGCATCAAAGGAGCAGGAGAATCGAC
>NC_057725.1:70163117-70165175 GCF_004010195.1 Chiloscyllium plagiosum | reverse complement strand
GGGCGGAGAGGTCGGGAAGAAGATTGCAGGTCAAGAAGGCGGTGCTGAGTCCGAGGCTTGGGACTGAGATAAGGTGGGGGGAGGGGAAATGAGGAAGCTGGAGAAATCTGCATTCATCCCTTGTGGTTGGAGGGTTCCTAGGCGGAAGAACCTCGGTGGAAGGAGGTGTAATCTTCTTCTCGACCTCTCCGCCCCCACCCCCCCTCTCAGGCCTATCACCCTCACCTTAACCTCCTTCCACCTATCGCATTTCCAATGCCCCTCCCCCAAGTCCCTCCTCCCTACCTTTTATCTTAGCCTGCTTGGCACACCTTCCTGAAGAAGGGCTTGTGCCCGAAATGTCAATTCTCCTGCTCCTTGGATGCTGCCTGACCTGCTGCGCTTTTCCAGCAACACATTTTTCAGCTCATCCATGGAGAAAGAGCATGGTAACTAGTCTAGTCAAGCCTAGACTCAAAATGTTAGCTTACTCTCTCTCCATGGATGCAGTCTGACTCACTGTGATCCACAGCATTTGTTTTCAGTTCAAACAGATAATCTTGTTCATCAAAGAATCTCATTTGAACATTCAGTTTAACACAACAGATGCTACAAAGAACATATTAATCAATCGATATTCAGATCATGATCCCAATACATTATAACCAGATATCAGCCACACGCGTGTACTCAGGAAATATTGTAGGGTCTCGAAGTCCAAGTGGTTCTGTCATCTTGACCCCCATCTGATCACTCTCCATAGCTCGAACAACTGGCCCTTAACGTGGTCAAGTCGGTCAAAAGTGGCTCCTTAAAGAGTTGTTTTCTGAGTTTGTGATTCTTTCAGAATCCATGGCTGTTTGTTAATGTTTGGATTGGGAAAGAATTCCCGGTGTTGTCCCAGTCACACGTAGCCAGGCTTCATGGCAGACCGCCTGCAATTTGGACAGCCTCGCATCTCACTGTTTTGTAAGCATCTAGGACAGAGAGGGAGATCATTAGAAACAGCCAGAACCCCAGCATAATACCCCATGGATGAAAGGTTCCAGACTGCCCACCCACATGCTGAATATAAGTCCAAATGCTGAAGATCATTCTCAGATCAGTACTGATCATGACAGAGAGAGAGAGACAGAGAGAGAGAAGTGGTGGAGAGAGAGACAGAAAGAAGTGAGACAGAGAAAGACCGACATTGGGGGAGACAAATGGAAAGGCACAGAAACAGATAGAGTGCAACAGAGAGCCTGTAACAGAAAGAGAAAGCAACAGGAAAAGAGAGAAGCAGAAACAGTTGGAGGCAAAGGCGCGGAGAGAGGAGACAAGAAAGAGGCAGCGAGGAAGGGAGAAAGTCCGAAATGAAGAGAGACAGAGACAGACGGGAAGATGGAGTGTGTTGGAGGTGGGTGAAGGGGTCCTCGGAAGGTGGGTGGGAGTCCTGATTGTAAAAGTAAGCTCAGAGGCGGAGGCAGCCGGAGAAGTGTTCGACATCACGGCGCGTATTATCATCCGCCAACATTTCCGCCACCTCCAAACGGACCCCACCACCAGGGATATATTTCCCTCCCCACCCCTTTCCGCCTTCCGCAAAGACCATTCCCTCCGTGACCACCTGGTCAGGTCCATGCCCCTCTACAACCCACCCTCCCATCCTGGCACTTTCCCCTGCCATCGCAGGAACTGTAAAACCTGCGTCCACACCTCCTCCCTCACCTCTATCCAAAGCCCCAAAGGAGCCCCTCACCACCATCCAAGGCCCTAAAGCAGCCTTCCACATCCATCAAAGTTTCACCTGCACATCCACCAATGTCATTTGTTGTATCCGTTGTTCCCGATGCGGTCTCCTCTACATTGGGGAGACTGGACGCCTCCTAGCAGAGCGCTTTAGGGATCATCTCCGGGACACCCTCACCAATGAACCCCACCACCCCGTGGCCCAACATTTCAACTCCCCCTCCCACTCTGCTGAGGACATGCATGTCCTGGGCCTCCTCCACCATCGCTCCCTCACCACCCGATGCCTGGAGGAAGAACGCCTCATCTTCCACCTCGGAACACTTCAACCCCAGGGCATCAATGTGG
>NC_057725.1:70150313-70163037 GCF_004010195.1 Chiloscyllium plagiosum | reverse complement strand
CCAGTTCCAACCTTCCAGCTCAGCACCATCCTCATGACCTGTCCTACCTGTCAATTTTCCTTCCCACCTATTCGCTCCACCTTCCTCTCCGACCTATCACCTTCATCCCCATTCACCTATTGCACTCTTTGCTACCTTCTCCCAGCCGCACCCTCCTCCCATTTATCTCTCCATCCCGGAGGCTTCCTGCCTCTATTCCTGATGAAGGGCTTTTGCCCAAAACGTTGATTCTCCTGCTCCTCGGATGCTGCCTGACCTGCTGTGCTTTTCCAGCACCACTCTGTTCTAAACTCTAGTTTCCAGCAGCTGCAGTCCTCACTTTTGCCTAGTTGATTTTAACCTTTCCTCAGTACTGATTCGCTAACAATATGGTATCTCCTCAGTACTGACCCTCTGACAGTGCAGCACTCCCTCAGTACTGACCCTCTGACTGACAGTGCAGCACTCCCTCAGTACTGACCCTCCAACAGTGCAGCACTCCCTCAGTATTGACCCTCGAACAGTTTATCACTCCCTCAGTACTGACCCTCTGACAGTGCAGCATGCCCTCAGTACTGACCCTCGAACAGTGTATCATTCCCTCAGTGCTGACCCCTCGAAAGCGCAACACTTCTTTAGTACTGACCCTCTGACAACGTGGCATTTCCCCAGCACTAGCCGTCTGATGATGCAACATTCTCTCAGCACTGACCCTCCAACAGTGGAGTGCCCCTCAGTCCTGCACTGAAATATTCACTTTATGCTCTAGTATCTAAGATGTAATGTTCACATCACACAGCAGAGCTTTGCAACTTACTGGTGAATTTCATTTGTCTGCTGTTTCGGGTGCGAGACTTACTTCAGATGGAAAAGATGGGAGCATGGCAGCGCCTGGAGCTGTGAGTTCTTATCTCCAATGGAATCTCCACACATCCCGCAGTACAACTCCATGTCTTCCATGCACTCATGGAATTTAACAACATGTTCTCGCAGAAGCCGCTGGGAACCCTTCACTCGATAGATTGTCTCACTTAAACAGTGTGCCTTTAGCATGTATAGCTAGGGAGATGAAGCAGAAACCAAGCTTCAGCAGGTAAATTGGGCAGAGATAGTCTCTCTCCCTCTCACACACACGCATGCATGCAGACACACACACACTCGTCAAAGGGTGTATTGCCTTTAAAATGTAGAGAACTGATCCACCAAATCCTGTCTTCATTTCTGACAGATTCCATTTTTGTCATTCTGGGACATGCTTCCCACATGGTCAAAGCCTACCCTCAGCAACATTAATGAGCTTTCGTTACAATCTCAGCTACTATTGTTACTATTGGACAAACCAAGTCACTGAAAGTAAATATGGCTTGGTTGACCGCAACTTTAATATTTCTTCGGTTGTTAATCTGCTGGTTACTCACTGAAATGCATTCATTTGAAGCTGATGTTCTTTAACAACAGAACATAGGCTTCTTTCATAAAAGAAAATAATACAAGCAAACCTCTCTCCCTCTCTATGTCTTTATGTAAAAGATCTTAACACAAATGCAAATGTAAAGTTTCAACCTGTTTTCCAATACTACCCATTACAGAAATTCAAGCCCAGAGAAATTATGCTGCTATCTTCAACTCAATCATTCCCTCTGATTTCATTCCCGTTGACTGTGGAGACAATTTAAAGCTTCCTGTCAAAGTCCTTTACTCAGTTCTAATAAAATGCAGATTTCCATCTAAAGCCTTTGGAATCTTCAATTATACCCTTCTGCTGGCTTCTCTGAATATCCCTGAACCCCTGCTCAGAGAAAACTAAAGCTTTTTCTTTCTGTTTTTGTGCTTTCTGAATTAAACTGTTAACTTGTTTCTTGAACTTAATCCCTGATTCTTCTCAACCAAACTGAAGACAATATTTATGATCTTGGAAGTCTTCACCTGACATAACACAGCAAACATCCTTCCATTTCAATTTGCCTAACATTAACTGGGACAGTCAGTTTGAAAGATTTGAGGGAGTGGAATTTTTAAAATGCATCCAGGATGGTTTTCTTCCGCCTGTACGTAGAAGACCTTCTAGGTAACAAAACTGGTTAAGTGGTTGACGAATCAATGGAAGAGCATTTTGCACTCAGCTATAATAACTTCATTAGATTCAAAATTGTATGGAAAAGGTGAAGGATGGGCCTGAAATCAAAGTTCACATCTATGGGAAGTTCAATTTTAATAAGATCAGGTATGATTTGACCAGAGTGGACTGGGAGCAGATACCTCCAGGTAAATCTGTCTCAGAACAGTGGAATGAATTTCAGAAGGAGACATGGAGAGTACAGAGTCAGCATGTTCCAATAAAGAAAAAGGGCATGACAGTCAAATCCTGTAGACCCGAGATATCAAGGGATCTACAGCATTGAATTAAGAGAAAATTGGAGTATTATGGCAGCTGCTGAGGGCTCAAAACAGCAGAAATCCTACAGAAGTTTAGAGTATACAAGAAGGTATTAAAGTGGTATTTAGGAGAGTGAAAAGGGTATATGAAAGGATACTGGCAGGTAAAATAAAGGAAAATCCAAAGTCATTTACAGATACATTAAGGGCAGAAAGGAGAAGGAGGGAAAAGACCACATTGGTAATTTGTGTAAGGAGCCAGGAGATTTTAAATAATTACTTTTGGTGCTCACTAGTGAGAAGAACGATATGGGTGTAGAAATCAGGGAGAAGGTCTGTGCTACGATTAAAGAAATTAGCATCAACAGAGAGGAGGAGGGTCTGAGTGACAGAGAGGAGGTTCTAAGTGATCTGTTAGGCTTAAAAATAGATAAATCTCCAGAAAGGATGTAGGCTTGAAAGTCTGACTTCAGTTGTGGGTAAATTGTTGGACGTCACTGTAAAAGATAGGATTTATGGACATTTAGAGAGGCAAAAATTGATTAGGGACAGGTTTTGTGCGATGATAATTGTGTCTCAGAAAGTTGGTTGAGTTTTTTGAGGAGGTTAACAAAAAGGTTGATGAAGGCAGTGCAATACACGTCGTTTATTTAGATTTTAAACAAGGTTCGGCATGGGAGACGAATTCATGAAGTTAGGTCACATTTGATTCAGGGTGAGCTTGCCAATTGTACATATAATTGGCTTAACGGCAGGAGACAGAGAGCGGTGGTGGAGGGCTGCTTTTCCGTCTGGAGGACTATCACCAGCGGTGTTCCGCAGGGATCAGTTCTGGGTCCTCTCCGATGAGATTATAGAAGGCATGATTAAAAGCTTGTGGATAACATAAAAATTGGTGGCATAGTAGACAGTGAAGAAGGTTTTCTCAGATTACAGAAGGTTCAATGGGCTGAAAAATGACAGATGGAGTTCAATCTGGATAAATGTGAGGTATTGGGGTAAGGCTTACACAATTAATAGTAAGGCCTTGGGTAGTATTGTAGAACAGAGGTACCAAGGGATGCAGGTACATAATTCTTTAAAGTGTGCATCACATATACACATTGTGGTTAAAAGGGTGTTTGACACATTAGCCTTCGACGCTCAGTTTTTTGAGAATAGGAGTTGGGACATTATGTTGAGGTCGTACAGTACATTGGTGAGGTCTCTTCTGGAATACTGTGTCCAGTTCTGGTCGCACAGTTATAGGAAGAATATTATCAAGCTGTAGAGAGCTCATAAGAGATTTACCGGGATGTTGCCAGGTATGGAAGGTTTGAGTTATAAAGAAAGGTTGGATAGGCTGGGAGATTTTTCACTGGAGCATAGGAGGTTGAGAGGTGACCTGACAGAAGTTTATAAAATAATGAGAGGTATAGATACAGATGGTCATTGTCCTTTTCCCCAAGATGGGGAATTTCAATACTAGCGGCACATTTTTAAGGTGAGAGGACAGAGATTTAAAAAAGACACAAGAGGTAAATTTTCCACATAGAGGGTAGTTTGCGTGTGGAAATCATGGATGTGGCTACAATTAGAATGTTTAAAAGACATTTGGATAGATACATGAATAAGAAAGGTTTGGAGGGATATAGGCCAGGAGCAGGAAGGTGGGACTAGTTTAGTTCGGAATTACGTTCAGCATGGACTGGTTGGACCGAAGGGTCTGTAGCCATGTTGTATGACTCTTGACTCTGTAAGTGTATCCTGTGCTGTTGGGTGAGGCAAGGGAGGAAATAGTAGGGACACTGGCAAAAATGGTTAATTCCTCTCTGGCTATTGGAGAGGTGCCAGAGGACAGTCAAGACTGGAATAAGGGATAAACCAGGAAATTAAACTTGGTGGTGGGGTAACAATTGGAAGCAACTCTGAGCAACAGAAAGAATCTGCAATTGGAAAGGCGGGGATTAATCAAGAACAGTCAGCATGGTTTTTAAAAGGGGATCTTGTCTGACCAATTGATTGAAATTTTCAAGGAAGTTACCAGGTATGTACTTAGATGTTGCATACTTAGATTTCAGCAAGGCTTTTGCTAAGGGACTGCATGGGAGATGACAGCAAAGGTAACAGTCCATGGGATCCAAGGAAATTTGGTAAACTGAATCCACAATTGGCTGAGCAGCAGTAAGCAGAGGGTGATGGTTGAGTGGGTGTTTTTTCTGACTGGAAGTCTGTGCTCAGTGAGACCCTATAGGGTTCAGTGATGGGGCCCTTGCACTTTGTGGTTTATAAAAATGATTTACACTTGAAGGCAGGACGGTTGATCAGTAAGTTTCCAAAGGTAAAAAAAATGGTGGGGTGGTGAAGAGTGAGCAGGATAACCTTAGAATACAGGATGACATAAACAGGCTGATCATACGCGTTGAACAATACCAATAGGTTTCAATCTGGATAAACGTGAGATGATGCGTTTGAGCAGGACAAACAAGGCAAGG
Organism: Chiloscyllium plagiosum; assembly: GCF_004010195.1. NCBI lineage: Eukaryota > Metazoa > Chordata > Chondrichthyes > Orectolobiformes > Hemiscylliidae > Chiloscyllium > Chiloscyllium plagiosum. The sequence continues at coordinate 70,158,208 of NC_057725.1, read as the reverse complement.
GAATAAGTGACGAATGGGAGGACCCTAGGAAGCACTGAGGTTCAGAGGGACCTTGGTGTGTATGTACACCTGTCCCTCAAGGAATTGGGACAGATATAGGCATACGCGACTATGGCACATGCTATTAGTCAAGACATGGAGTTTAAGAGCAGAGATGTATTGCTGGAACTGCATAATAGGTTGGTTAGGCCACAGTTAAAGTATTGTTTACTGTTCTTGAATCCACCTTATAGAAGCGATAGTGCACAGGAGATGTTGCCTGGGCTGGAGAGTTTCAGTTATGAACAGAATGGGATCGTTTTGCTTAGAGCAGAGGAAAATGAGAGGGGACATGATTGAGGCATCTAAAATCCTGAGGGGCATATATAGGGTAGACAGGTGGGGAGATCAATGACCAGCAGGGAACATACGTTTAATGTAAGGGAGAGAAAGTTTAAAGGGGATGTAAGGAAAATCTTTTTTTTATCCAGAGGGTGGTGGGACTCTAGAACTCGAAGGCTGGTAGAAGAAAACATAAGATGATGATGCCCCCTTGTGATGCAAAGGGTGAAATGATGGAAAATAGAATAAAATTGATAAATAAGTTCAAAGATGATACAAAAATTGGTGGGATGTAGATAGTGAGGAGGGTACCTTAAGTTACAAGGGATTATAAATGAGTTGGTTAGATGGACTGGTCAATGGCAATAGAATTCAATCCAGATAAATGTGAGGTGATGCACTGGGACATAAAAAACCAGGCAAGAGAATGCATAATGGATGGATTTCTATTATTAGTTTTCTATTATTTGTTCCTCAGCAGCCCAATACCTTCCATTATGTCATTCAATACTCGATGTCAGAAGATCATGGGTGGCTCAGTGACTCAGTGGTTCGTGCTGCTGCCTCACAGCGCCAGGGACCTAGGTTTGATTCCCACCTCGGGCGACTGTCTGTGTGGAGTTTGCACATTCTCCCCATGTCTGAGTGGGTTTCCCCTGGGTGCTCTGGTTTCCTCCCACAGTCCAAAGATGTGCAAGTCAAGAGAATTGGCCATGCTAAATTGTCCATAGTGTCAGGTGCATGAGTCAGGGGTAAATATTGGGGTGAGGGAATGGGTCTGGGTGGGTTATTCTTCGGAAGGTCAGTGTGGACTTGTTGGGCCAAAGTGCCTGTTTCCACACTGTATGTTATCTGTCTAATCATAAATGTCATGAATTTTTGCCCATTGCTTCTGTTCTCTTGCATCACAGCACATTTCCCTCCTGGGAATGGCACCTTTGAAGGAGCAATTTACAATTATAGTCACAATGACCAATCTTGGCATCCATACAATCGCGTACCTTGTTGCCCACAGCTTCAGCCAGTTCTCCAGCTTTCTCCACCACCTCGAGAGCCTATAAAGTAATAAGTGTGAAATGAAGAGGGATAGCCAATTTTAATCCATGAGTAATACACGGTGTAAATGCAGATAGACCACCCGAGAGTGCAGTACTCCATCAGCACTAACCATCTGAAAGAGTGGCCCTCCCTCAGCACTGACACTCCAACAGTGTGGCACTCACTCAGTGATAACCGTCTGACAGTACAGCATTCCCTCAGCACTGACCTTCCAACCGTGCGGCCCTCCCTCAGCACTGACCCTCCGACAGTGCGGTGCTCACTTAGTGATAACCCTCTGATAGTACAGCACTCCCTCAGTACTGACCCTCTTAAAGTGTGGCACTCCCTCAGCACTGACCCTCTGACAGTGTGGCACATCCTCGGCACTGACCCTCCGACAGTGCAGCCTCCCCTTGGCACTGACCTTCCGATAGTGTGGCACCCCCTAGGCGCTGAGCCTCTGACAGTGCAGCACCCCCTTGGCACTGACCTTCCGATAGTGTGGCACCCCCAAGGTGCTGACCTTCTGACAGTGCCGCACTCTCTCAGCAGTGACCCTATGACAGTACCAACTTTTCCTCACCACTGACCCTCTCACAGTACCAACCCTCTGCTGCTTTTATGTTCTTCAGTTCAAGTCAAAAAATATTCTTAGATGGGATGTGGACATCACCGTCTGGGTCAGGGTGACTTATTGCCCACCCTTAATTGCCAGAGCGTATTTCAGACTCAACCACATTGCTGTGGGCCTGGAGTCACATATGCAGACCAGATCGGTCCGGACAGCAGTATCTATTTGCCAACCAGATGGGTTTTAAAGACAATCATCAGTAGTTATGATGTTGCCATTAGATGAGCTTTGTTTGAAAGGAATTCCAGATTTTTATTGAATTCAAATGTCACCAGCAGCCATTATCATCAGCTATCCCCAGAATGTTAGCCTGTTTCTGGATTACTAGTCCAGTGACATTACTACTATGCCACTCCTCCCCATTTAATGATTCTGATCTATTACCATCCCCCACCCCCCACCCCCTTCTCAGCTATAATCGCTCCATTGATCAATTTTATGACACCCCTCCCCCACCCCCAAATGCCCTTCTCTACCTTGAATGCCAAATTGGAAAACATTCAATAGTGAGAAGAAGTTTCCAGGAGATACATTCAAAAATCAGATATCGAAGAGTGAGTGCAGAGAAGAATTAGAAGGATGATTTCAGAAATAGGTGGGTATCATTATCAGGAAAACGCTGACAGGCTGGTGTCTTCTCCATCAACAATAGAAGCTGAGAGCTAGAGAGCTTTAAAGCTGTGTCAGGTTATGAATTTCACTGGATGAATTTAGACCTGTGACAAAGGACACAGCACCTCTATTGGTTGGCACATCACCTTATGTGGGCTGGCAACAGTCAATTTCTCATGCTCTGCCAATCCAGCTTAATGGCCACCCACACATACATCACTGAAATAACATCAAACCTTCCAAATTTGCGCTCTGCTCACCTTCATCACTTCACAGATAGGATTACAGAACAACTGGAGTTAGTGTTAGCACAGGGACCATGCCACACAGCTATAGATCAGACAGTCAGCGAGATCAACAGCACACAAAGAGGCTCTTCAGCCCATCACTTCTGCACTAGTCAAAAACAATCATGTAACTATTATAATCACATCTTCCAGCACCAGGCCTTGTATGCCTTGGCATCGCAAATGCCCATTTAAACACTTCTTAAATATTGTGCAGGCTTCTCTCTCTAATAGCCTTACACGAAGTGAATTCCAGACTCCCACCACCCTTTCAGTTAAAATGTTTTCCTCACATCACCTCATACCTTTAATATATGCCCCTTGCTCACTGATCCCCATTGAGGGGTAAAGTTCCTACCTAATCCCCTCATCATTTTCGACATCTCGATCATGACGCCTCTCAATCTCCTCTGGTCTATGGAAAACAACCAAAATCTGTCCAATCTCTCTTCATACCTAAAACTCTCCAGCCCAGGTAACATTCTGATAAATCTACTCAGCACCCTCTCCAGTGCTATCACATTCCTCCTATAACATGAATTCCAGACCTGCACACGATACTCTAGCTGTCGCCTAACCAATATTTTATACAGATTCAGCATAATCTCCCTGCTCCTAAACTCTATGTCTTGTCCAATAAAGAGCAGTATCCTTGCCTTCTATTCTTCCCAGGTTCCCACCATGATTTTGCATTCCCTTGCACGGTTTGTCGTGCCCCAGTGCATCACCTCACATTTATCTGGATTGAATTCCATGGCCACTGACCAGCCCAGCTCACCAGCTCATTTATATCACCTTGTAGTCAAAGGATATCCTCTTCACTACTCACCATCCCACCAATTTTTTGTATCCCCTTTGAACTTACTGATCAACCCTCCTATACTCAAATCTAAATCATTTATATAAACCACAAATAGCAAGAGCCCCAACACCTACCCCTGTGGAACCTAACTGGATACCAATTTCCAATCGGAATAGCACCTCTCAATAATTACCCTCAGCTTCCTAACACTCAGCCAATTGAGGATCCCATTTGTCAAATTTCCTTGGATCTGATGGACTCCATTTACTCCACATGCTGCATCCGAAAGGCTAACAGCATTGTGGAAGACCCCACACCCTCCTCACTCAAACTCTTCTCCCTCCTGCCATCTAGCAGAAGATACGGGAGCATTCAGTCTCTCATGGCTAGACTGTGCAACAGTTTCTTTCCCCAAGCCATCAGGCTCCTTAACACAGCATAATTGGACTCTTTCCCATCTGAAGTTCTTTCGTATTGCTGCTAGAAAAATGTCTACTATTCATCACTCTTCTGTTACACTGTAACTTGCCTGTTTTGCACTTCTTATGCACTTTATGCCATGTACGATTGTGTAGTGTGTGCTGTCCATGTAGCACCCTCGGTCCTGGAGAAAGGCTATCTCGTTGTTACTATATCAGTTGTATATGGTAGAAAGGTACTCTCTACCCTTACCTTTGGTATCAGTCTGCCACACAGGACCTTATCAAAAAACTTGCTGAAATCCAAATAGATGGTATCTATATGGGGCAGCACGGTGGCTCAGTGGTTAGCATTGCTGCCTCACAGCACCAGGGACCCGGGTTCGATTCCAGCCTCGGGTGACTGTGTGGAGTTTGCACATTCTCCCCGTGTCTGTGTGGGTTTCCTCCAGGTGCTCCGGTTTCCTCCACAATCCAAAAGGTGTACGCAGGTCAGATGAATTGGCCATGCTAAATTGCCCAGAGTATTAGGTGCATTAGTCAGGAGTAAATATATTGTGGGGGAATGGGTCTGGGTGGGTTACTCTTCGGAGGGTCGGTGTGGACTTGTTGGTCTGAAGGGCTTGTTTCCATATCGTAGGGAATACAATCATATTAAAGGCATTGAGGAGAAAGTGAGGACTGCAGATGCTGGAGATCAGAGCTGAAAATGTGTTGCTGGAAAAGCGCAGCAGGTCAGGCAGCATCCAAAGCATTGTCATCATCTCCACACCTGGTCCCCTCTTCAGAAAAATTCAATCAAATTGGTCAGATGTGACCTCCCCTTAATAAAACCATGCCGACTGCTCATAATTAATTCATGCCTCTCCAAGTGTTGGTTAATTCAGTTCCCCAGAATTCCTGGTGTTGTCTCCTACCTTGTCCTGCTCCTTTTGGATGAACCAGCACTTGGCAATTCCCAAAAGAACTTGGGCCTGCCCCAGGCGGTTGCCAATTTCGGCCATGATATTCAGCGAGGAATCATAGCGAGGTAGAGCTTTCTGCAAGAGGCAGATCACATAATTAATTAGAGTCACAAAGATGCACAGCACGGAAACAGCCCTTCGTGCCAACTCATCCATGCCGACCAGATATTCTAAATGAATCTAGTCCCATTTGCCAGCATGTGGCCTTTATCCCTCCAAACCATTCCCATTCATATAGTCATCCAAATAGCTTTTAAATGTTGTAATTGTAGCAGCCTCCACCACTTCCTCTGGCAACTCATTCCACACACGCACCACCCTCTGTGTGAAAAAGTTATCCTTGAGGTTCCTTTTATATCTTACCCCTCTCACTTTAAACCCATGCCCTCTAGTTCTGGACTTCCCCACCCCAAGGAAAAGACCGTGTCATGCCCCTCATGATTTTATAAACTTCTATAAGGTCACCCCTCAGCCTCTGACACTCCAGGGAAAACATCCCCAGCTTATTCAGCCTCTCCCTATAGCTCAAACCTTCCAATCCCGGCAATATCCTTGTAAATCTTTTCTGAACTCTTTCAGGTTTCACAACATCCGTCCTATAGGTCATGAATTCTTAGGTGTGTTAACCCCTACGAGGCCCATGGGGAATTAGTGATTAATTTCCCCATGAAGCTTGTTGAATATGGGTTCCCTTGGTAATATGCCTGGCTAGAACTCAACACTTGAGACCTTTATAAAGAAAATGCAAAGGGTTCTTGCGGTGCAGTGGTAGTGCCCCGGTCTAAACCAGAGAGACCTAGGTTCAAATCCCACCTCCTCCAGAGGTGTGTAATAACATTTCTGAACTGGCTGATGAAAGCATGTTATAAAGCAGACCCACTCCCTCTCAATTTTGATGGTCTGCAGTGCCTGTAACAGGTACTGCATGTAAATATCCAGGGGCTACATCGGTGATCTACTGTTGGTCATTAGTAGTTGGGTAAAATGTTAAGGTGATGTTGTGGTGGGGAAACCATTCAGTTGTGTGTGATAGCTGAAAATGTGTTGCTGGAAAAGCGCAGCAGGTCAGGCAGCATCCAAGGAGCAGGAGAATCGACGTTTCGGGCATAAGCCCTTTAAGTTGTGTGTGATAGCCTTCTGGATCTATTGTGTTATTATTTTGGTGTTCAAACGTAGGTGGTGTTCCTTTCCAGGCGGGCTTCCTCTGTTATTACATTGGCAATGAGAACAGAGAAAGGTTTCCAAAAGCCTTGCCTTTTGACAAACCTGGTAAGCACCGATGAGGAAAAATTAAAAGGGTTGCAGTTTGGGAAACTGCAACCATATTAGTGAGATTTGCGAAGATTTGTAGTTCAGGTTGAGGTTCTGGATGTAGGTTTGCTCGCTGAGCTGGAAGGTTCATTTTCAGATGTTTCATCACCCTACTAGGCAACATCTTCAGTGAGCCTCCAAATGAAGCACTGGCGGTATAACCTGCTTTATATTTATATGTTCTATTTCCATATATAAATATGAATATACTTTATTTATATACACACAAAAATTCCTAGAAGCATGGCATTCTGACCGAAACTCAATCAACAAACACATTGACTTGGATCCCATTTACCACCTCCCGAGAAAAAGAACAGGAAATGACATCGCCATGGGAAATGATGCACCACAGGAGATGACATCACCAACCCAAGGAAACCCAAACATATAAATAGAAAGTGGGCTACCCCACCAGTGCTTCATTTGGAGGTTCACTCAAGATGTTACCTAGTATGGTGATGAAACGTCTGAAAATGAACCTTGCAGCAAACCTACATCCAGAACTGGAACCATATGATGTGAGTGTGGGGGATTGGTCCCAATATGCCAAAAGAATGAGGTATACTTTCAGGCAAAAGGGGACAACAGACAAAACTTCTCCTGACTGCTTATGGGGCCTGGAACTTCGCATCATAAAGAGTTTAACCTAGCTGGCAGCCTCAGAGGCAATACCCTTTCAGAAACTGACAGGTATGGGTGCAGAGCACTATGACTGCAAATCATTTGTTATACTGCAACGGGCTGTTCGGCCCCACGATGTTGTACCAACAGGACGTTAAATTAAACTAATCCCTTCTGCCTGCTTTTGGTCCATTCTTTGTCCATTCATGTGCTAATCTAACAGCCTTTTAAATGCACCTATCATGTCTTCCTACACCACCACCCCTGGCAGCAGGTTCCCGACTCTCTGTGTAAAATACTTGCCCTTCACATCTCTTTTTAATGTTTCACCTCTCACCGTAAATGCATGCCTAGTTTTAACTCTGGGAAAGATATTCTGACCGTCAACCCTATCTATGCATCTCATAATTTTATAACCTTCTATCAAGTCTCCCCACAGCCTTTACCACTCCAGAGAAAACAACCCAAATTTTTCTAGCCTTTCCTTATAGCTCATACCCTCCAATTCAGACAGCATTCTGGTAAACGTCTTCTGCACCTTCTCCAAAGGCTTCACATTTTTCCTGTAATATGGAGACTAGAATTGAATGCAATACTCTAAGTGTTGATCAGTGGGGCTGGAAGAGCACAGCAGTTCAGGCAGCATCCAAGGAGCTTCGAAATCAACGTTTCGGGCAAAAGCCCTTCATCAGTAATAAAGACAGTGAGCCTGAAACGTGGAGAGATAAGCTAGGGGAGGGTGGGAGTGGGGAGAGAGTAGCATAGAGTACAATGGGTGAGTGGGGGAGGAGATGAAGGTGATAGGTCAGGGAGGAGAGGGTGGAGTGGATAGGTGGAAAAGGAGCTAGGCAGGTCGGACAAGTCCGGACAAGTCAAGGGGAC
>NC_057725.1:70147302-70149306 GCF_004010195.1 Chiloscyllium plagiosum | reverse complement strand
CACCTCCGCTCCCTCACCACCAGACGCCTGGGGGAAGAACGCCTCATCTTCCGCCTCGGGACACTTCAACCCCAGGGCATCAATGTGGACTTCAACAGTTTCCTCATTTCCCCTTCCCCCACCTCACCCTAGTTCTAAATTTCCAGCTCAGCACTGTCCCCATGACTTGTCCGGACTTGTCCTACCTGCCTATCTCCTTTTCCACCTATCCACTCCACCCTCTCCTCCCTGACCTATCACCTTCATCTCCTCCCCCACTCACCCATTGTACTCTATGCTACTCTCTCCTCACTCCCACCCTCCTCTAGCTTACCTCTCCACGTTTCAGACTCACTGCCTTTATTCCTGATGAAGGGCTTTTTCCCGAAACGTCGATTTCGAAGCTCCTTGGATGCTGCCTGAACTGCTGTGCTCTTCCAGCACCACTGATCCAGAATCTGGTTTCCAGCATCTGCAGTCATTGTTTATACTCTAAGTTTGGCCGAGTTACTGACATACCAACTAATGGCAACGGAATATCTTGCTTTGCCCTGCCAGAATTGTTCATAAAGTTGAACAGTTCAATAAAATCATATCTTACTCTTCTCTGTTCCATGGAGAATAAGCATAATTTCTCCAGAATAAAGAATCCCTACAACTTGGAATCCCAATCGAGTCCACATCGACACTCCACAGAACATCACACCTGCACCCATCACTCCAGCTCCCTGCTCCCCCGACCCCTGGCAATATTCCTGTAACCCTGCATTTCCCACTGCTAATCCACCTCGCCTGCACATCCCTGGGCACCAAGGTCAATTTAGCATGGCCAATCCACCTGACCTGCACATCTTTGGACTGTGGGAGGAAACCAGAGCACCCGGAGGAAACCCACGCAGACACAGGGAGAATGTGTCAACTCCACACAGTCAGTCGCCCGAGGCTTGAATCCAACCTGGGTCCCTGGTGCTGCGAGGAAGTAGCACTAACTTCCTCACAGCTTTGTCGAATGATGTTGGGACTTCGTTTCCATGAGCTCCTACTTATATTCTTATGGTGGGTTCGTGAGCATGAGGTCAGGTACATTGTATCTTCTTCTTAGTTCCCTCACTGCCTTTAACAGACTCAATTGAGCAGCTAAGCCTTTTCGGACTCCCAGAATTGAATACATACTCCAAATGTATTCTCATCAGTAATTGTAGTGATGTAACATCGCTTCCTTGCTTTTTTATCCTATGTCTCTATTTATCAACCCAAGGATCCTATAAGCTTTCTTAACAATTTGTCTGGCCACCTTCAGAAAATCATGTACGTGAACCTCAGGGTCCCTCTGCTCCTGTACTCCCACTGATCCCTTTCCATGTCTCTTCATGTTTTTTCTACCAAAATGCATTCCCTCACATTTCTCGGTATTGAATTTCATCTGCCAGGTGTCTGCTCATTTGGTCAACTTGTTAATATTCTTCTGAAGTCACCCAGCATCATCCTCACAATTCAATATTCTCCCTGGCTTAGCACCATCTGCAAATTTAGAGATTCTGCCGTTAACACCTATCTCCAAATCTAAAAATCACACAATATCAGGTTATAGTCCAACAGGTTTAATTGGAAGCACACTAGTTTTCGGAGCAACGCTCCTTCATCAGGTGATAGTGGAGGGCTCGATCGTAACACAGAATTTATGGCAAATTTTACAGTGTGATGTAACTGAAATTATACATTGAAAAATTGATTGTCTGTTAAGCTTTTCAACTGTTAGAATACAGTGATAGTTTCACTTCTTTCATGTGTAAATCACAAACCTTTTTTTTTAAATTGCATTCTCGGGTTAGCTGTTAACAATGGTGATAGCTAGACAATATGTTGAAGGTGTTGGCCCCCTGTGTTCTCTGTCTATGACCTGATGTTTAGATTGATTCTAATCTAAAAAGTGAGATAACAGAGTTTTACATAAATTCATGCAGTTTTGAGCTCAGAGTTCTACATTAATGCATGCAGTTTTGAGCAAAGTACAATGTAACCCTG
>NC_057725.1:70145258-70147001 GCF_004010195.1 Chiloscyllium plagiosum | reverse complement strand
CACATGAAAGAAGTGAAACTATCACTGTATTCTAACAGATGAAAGGCTTAACAGACAATCAATTTTTCAATGTATAATTTCAGTTATATCACACTGTAAATTTTTGCTATAAATTCTGTGTTACGATCGAGCCCTCCACTATCACCTGATGAAGGAGCGTTGCTCCGAAAGCTAGTGTGCTTCCAAGTAAACCTGTTGGACTATAACCTGGTGTTGTGTGATTTTAAACTTTGTACACCCCAATCCAACACCGGCATCTCCAAATCATCTCCAAATCAGTTACATAAATCAGGAAAAGTAAGGCCCCAATACCAATCCCTGGGGAATACCATTTTCATCTCATCTCCAATCTGAGAAATGCGTCCCTTTATCACATTCAATTCTCTCCTGTTCCTTTATCATCTGTCACTCTCTCTCTCTCTTCTTCCTTTTCTGTCTGCAACTATCTCTAATTTCTATGCACATGTTCCTTTGCCTGTGTCCCTTCACCACCTGTCCCTCTCTCCTGCCCCTTTACCACTTGCCACACTCACTTGCTGTTTTAACATCCATCACTCTCTCCTGCCCCTTTTATGCCTTCCCTTTTCCCACCTATGAACCCATCCTATTTTACTGAATGTTCCGGCCAGCTCTTTCAAGTGCTGTCACTAAGAGACATTGGAGTCCAGGCTGATTGGGATCAGGATTAGAATTAGAATTTCTACAGTGTGGAAACAGGCCCCAAGTCTGAAGAGTAACCTACCCAGACCCATTCCCCTACATTTAACTCCTAACTAATGCACCCAACCTACACATCTCTGAACACTGTGGACAATTTAGCACGGCCAATTCACCTAACCTGCATATCTTTGTTATTGAGGGGGGGGGAACCAGAGCACCCGGAGGAAACCCTCTCAGACACGGGGAGAATGTGCAAACTCCACACAGACAGTCGCCCAGGGCTGGAATCAAACCCAGGTCCCTGGCGCTGTGAGGCCATAAGAGGCCCATAAGAGGCCCAATTTCTTAAGAAGAAACACCATCCACTATTGAACATCAAAATAGAGTAACTACACGTGGCGTTCATAGACTAGTCCCAGCCCAGGACAAACAATTCTGCAGAGCTATTCCTGGCTCTGCTTTGTTTATTGTTTTACATCTGGAAGTACTATCACAGTGGTGTACAACACTTGCACACTCCACCCCAGGTCTACAACTGAAAACGGGAAGACTCCTGTATAGAGGGCCTTCCACTGCAGTGGTAATTTGCCTGGTGACAAATTAACGTGCCAAGACCAGGTGGTGGGTGAAATTGTCAAAGTGGATGGTATGCACCAACCTGTTCAAGAAGGCAGAAGGACAGAGAGGGCATTGCCATGAGGTGGCTCAGGGTATGGGGTACAGGTTCCTGAGGGCGGTTCAGGACTCTGGAGCTAACATGAAATTCCATCCGAGCAGGAGTAACCATAGACAGGACCGACTGCACACTCGAGTGCATAACACTGGATCTGAACACTGCCATTTTCAGGCAGTGTATGGCATCTGTCGTGAACTGGATATCCACTGCCACCCTGTTTGTCAGTTCCTGCAGCCTCTACCATCCAGCACCCAGTCCAGGCTTCTGCCACCCACCACCCAGCCAAGGCCTCTACCATCCAGCACCCAGACCAGGCCTCTGCCACCCACCACCCAGCCAAGGCCTCTACCATCCAGCACCCAGCCCAGGCCTCTGCCACCCACCACCCAGCCCAGATCTCTGCCACC
>NC_057725.1:70131064-70144395 GCF_004010195.1 Chiloscyllium plagiosum | reverse complement strand
CCAAGAATCCTATCTTTAATCCTGTACTCAGCTTTCAAACTCGACCTTCCAAAACGCATCACCTCGTATTTATCCAGGTTGAACTCCATCTACCATCTCTCAGCCCATCTCTGCATCCTGTCAATGTCCCGCTGCAGCCTACAACAGCCCTCTATTCTGTCAACGACACCTCCAACCTTTGTGTCATCTGCAAACTTGCTGACCCATCCTTCAATCTCCTCATCCAAGTCATTAATAAAAATTACAAACAATAGAGGCCCAAGGACAGAGCCCTGTGGAACACCACTCACCACAGACTTCCAGGCAGAATATTTTCCTTTGGAAGATTAGTGGAAGTGTGAATGTCTGAGTAATGGTTCTCTAATGGCAGCCACTACTCTTGACAATGGGGAAGAGCTGGCACAAGTCGACTACATTTCAGACATTGATCAGGTCCTGGAATCCGGAGGGAGACCTGAAGACCCTCACGGAGTCAGGAACAGGAGCAATGTGTCATCCTTGAGGACCAAGTACATCACCAGGCATACCACCTGGGAGGAGGTTTGACATAAAGGTATCGCTGCAGGGTCCAAAGGCAGAAAGTTACCACCTGAGTGTGGTGGCACACGTGTAACTGACTGCCCTCCTCAGCAAACCTCTGCCACGACCCAGACTATGTTCTTATCCTCGAAGAAATGACCTAACATTGTCTGGACTTTTGTGACTAAACCAGGAGGAGGGATCAAAGGAACCAGCCGGTACTATAGAGGAACTGGAAATAGGAGGGAAAAGATCCAGTTGCTGTGGTCCACCAGGTACCAATGACATAGGTAGAAAGAGGAAGGAGATTCTGCTGAAGTAATATGAGCAGCTCGGGGCTAAATGAAAAAGCAGAACTGAAAACGTAGTACTCTCCATGAACAAAGTGACACAGGGTCAACTAGATCAAAAAAGTAAACACGTGGCTCAAAGATTAATGTGGGAGAAACAGGTTCAAATTCATGGGACTTTGTACGAGGGAAGGAGGGAGCTGTTCCAATAGGGTGTGCTCCACCTGAATCACGCTGTGATCAGAATCCTGACAAAGTGCATACCTAGGGCTGTGGATAGGGCTTTCAATATTTGGGGGGACGGTTTGATTACTTGGAAAATTATGAAAACATTTAAAGTGGGGAAGGACTCAGCAAAAGTCATTAAAGTTTCCAGACCAAGTAATAGGACAGAGAACATGGAAAGAATCAGGAGTCCACCTTCAGGCATAGCAGAGAAGGTGGGGAGTGGGGGGGGGGGGGGGGGGCGGGGGGGGCAGTAAATGCAAGACTGAAGGTGTTGTAGTTAAATACATGCAGTGTATGAAACAAGGTAAATGAGTTTGTAGCACAAATTGAAATTAGCACATTCTGTAAAGGGATCAGGGCTGGGAACTAAATATCCAAGGACACACACCCTATCGGAAGGACAGGCAGCTGGGCAAAGGTGGTGGGGTTGCTTTGTTAGTAAGGAATGAAACTGAACTGATAGCAGGAAGTGATAATAGAGTGGGAAGTTGTAGAATTTGTGTGGGTTGAGGAACTGCAAATGGAAAAAGACCCTAATGGGAATTACATTAGGTTAGTTACAGCGTGGGAACAGGCCCTTCGGCTCAACAAAGCGCACCCAACCAGACCCATTCCCCTACATTTACCCCTGCACCTAGCACTACAGGCAATTTAGCATAGCCAATTCACCTAACCTGCACATTTTTGGACGGTGGGAGGAAATTGGAGCACCCAGAGGAAACCCATGCAGACAATGTGCAAACTTCACACAGTCAGCCGCCTGAGGTGGGAATTGAACCCAGGACTCTGGTGCTGTGAGGCAGCAGTGCTAACCACCGTGCCACCGTGCCTCCTCGCAGTAGTCAGGATGTGGGAAGAAAATAAATCAGGAGATAGCAAAGGCACTGTTACCATAATTATATGGATTGGAAAAATCAGATTGGTAGCGGATCTCAAGAAAAGGTATTTGTGGAATGTCTACGAGATGTTTTTGGAATAGCTTGTGGTGGAGCCCATTAGGCAACAGGCAATTCTAGATTTGGTGATGTGCATTGAAGCAGATTTGATTTGACTTGAGGTGGAGCCATGGTGAAGGAACCCCCTAGGGGGACAGTGACCATAACATGATAGAAGTGACCCTGCACTTTGAGAGAGAGAAGCTGGAATCAGATGTGACAGCATTACAATTGAGTGAAGTTAACTACAAGACATGAGGGAGCAGCTGGTCAGAGTTACAGTCATAGAGTCACGGAAGGCGAAAGTGAAGACTGCAGATGCTGGAGATTAGGAGTCAAGATTAGAGTGGTGCTGGAAAAACACAGCAGGTCAGGCAGCATCTGAATTTCCTGATGAAGGGCTCCTGCCCGAAACGTTGATTTTCCTGCTCCTCGTATGCTGCCTGACCTGCTGTGCTTTTCCAGTACCACTCTAATCATAGAGTCATGAAAGCCTAAGAGGGAAATCAGTGGAACAACAATGGCAGGGGTTTCTGGGGGTAATTCAGGATGCACAGCAGAAATTCATCCTGTGGAGAGGATGAAGCAATCATCGCTGGCAAGGGAAGTCAAGCACAACATAAAAGCAAAAGGAAAAAGGATGGAATATGGTGAAGATAAGCAAGGAGCCAGTAGATTGGGAAGCCTTAAAAAACCAGCAAGAAAATGAGGCAAGAAACATAGTAACGCAGAACTGAGGAAATGACAGAGGAACAGAAAGGTACTCTGAATCAGTTTTCACAGTGGAAGATACCAGCAGTATACCAGAACTTCAAGAGAGTCAGGGGGTGGAGGTTCCTGCAGTGGAAGTGACTAACGTGAAAGTACTGGGGAAGCTGAAAGGTCAGAAGCTGAATAAATCACCTAGACCAGATGGACTACACCCCAGAGTTCCAAAGGAGATAGCTGAGAAGATTGTGGAGACATCGGTGGTGATTTTTCAGGGGTCACTGGAATGAGGGAGAGTCCCAGAGAACCAGAAAATGAGTAATGTAACACTACTGCTTAGGAAGGGAGGGAGGCAGATGACTGGAAACTATTGGCCAGTTAAACCTAACTTTGGTTGTTGGTAAGTATTTAGAGTTCATTATTAAGGATAAGATTATGGAGCACTTGGAAGTGCATGGTGAAATAGGGATGAATCAGCAAGGCTTCATCAAGGGGAGGTCATGTCTGATAAATTTAGATTAGATTACTTACAGTGTGGAAACAGGCCCTTCAGCCCAACAAGTCCACACCGCCCCTCCGAAGAGCAACCCACCTAGACCCAATCCCCTACATTTGTCCCTTTACCTAACACTACGGGCAATTTAGCATGGCCAATTCACCTAACCTGCACATTTTTGGACTGTGGGAGGAAACCCATGCAGACACAGGGAGAATGTGCAAACTCCACACAGTAGTCATCTGAGGTGGGAATTGAACCCGGGTCTCTGGCGCTGTGAAGGCAGCAGTGCCACCGTGCCACCCACGATTTGTTAGTATTCTGTGAGTAGGTAATGAACAAGTTAGACAAAGGAGAGACAAAGTGGACATGATTAATTGGGATTTTAGAAGCCTTTGACAGGGAGCCGCACAGGAGGCTGTTAAATAAGACAAGAGCCCACATTGTTAGGTGTAAGGTACTAGCATGGATAGACAATTCGCTGACTGGCAGAAGGCAGAGATTAGAGATAAAAGGTTATTTTAGGATGGCAGCTGGTGACTAGCGGAGTTCCAATGGGTTCCATGTTGGAACCACAACTATTCACATCAGGGTCCTCGAATTAAAAGAAAGCATTGAAATAAAATAAAGCTTTCTAGACCTCCCATGTGAGTTATCAGATGGAAAAAAGATAGAGAGATACAGGTATAAAGGCAATAGATCAGAATTTCAAATGGTAAAAGGGTTAGATAGGAGTTACAAGTGCCAAAGAGGGGTAGTTACAAGTTGTAGGTGATAAAGGGGCAAGAGAGATTTACAGGTGCAAAGAGCAGGACTCATCTAGTTCACTAAATGTCCTTCGGGGAAAGAAATCTGCCCATCCTTACCTGGTCTGGCCTATATGTGACTCCAGACCTACAGCAATCTGGTTAACTCTCAACTGCCCTCTGAAATGACCTAGCAAGCCACTCATTTGTATCAATCGCTATAAAGTCTCAACAAAGAAATTAAACTGGACAGACCACCTGGCAGTGACCTTGGCACCAGAAACAACAATGGCAGAAACAGCCCTACCAACTCTGCAAAGTCCTCCATACTAACATCTGGGCACTAGTGTTAAAATTAGGAGATCTGTCTCTCCTCAAGCATCAGCCTGACATAGTCAATTTTGTTGAATTATGCCTTACAGATAATGTCCCAGACCCCACCAATCATTATGCCTGGATATGTGCTGTCCCACCAGCTGGACAGATAAAAGGTGGCATGGACACAACATGCATTCTGGGTGGAGGATTTAAATATCCACCACCAAGAATGGCTTGGCAGCTGCTCTACTGATCTAGGTTATTAGGCCCTAAAGGACATAGCTGTGAGATTGGGCCTGGAGCAGATGGTGAGGGAACCAAGAGACAAAAAAACATTTGACCTGATCCTCACCAACTTACCAGCTGCAAATGCATCTGTCCATGAACATTAACACACAGACGGATTTGGGTGTGCAGGTTCACAGTTCCCTAAAGGTGGCCACAATGATTCAGAAGGCATATGGCATGCTGGCCTTCATCAGCCAGGGCATGGTGAACAAGAGTTGGCGAACCATGATGTGGCCATATAAAACGCTTGTTAGGCTGCATTGGGAGTATTGTGTCCAGCATCTGCTGTCCTCACTTTCTCCTAGAAGAATCAGAGCTGAAAATGTGTTGCTGGAAAAGCGCAGCAGGTCAGGCAGCATCCAAGGAACAGGAGAATCGATGTTTTGGGCATAAGCATGATTCCTGAAGAAGGGCTTGTGCCCGAAACGTCGATTCTCCTGTTCCTTGGATGCTGCCTGACCTGCTGCGCTTTTCCAGCAACACATTTTCAGTATTGTGTGCAGTTTTGGTTACCACACTACAAGAAGGACATGGAAACTTTGGAGAGAGAGCAAAGAGGGTTCACCAGGAAGTTGAAAAGTGTGGTGCTGGAAAAGCGCAGCAGGCCAGGCAGCATCCGAGGAGCAGGAGAATCGACGTTTCGGGCATAAGCCCTACTTCAGGAAAGTTGCCTGGTCTCAAGGACATTGGCTATGAGGAAAGGTTAAAAAGACCAGGATTGTTTTCACTGGAAAGATGGTGGCTGAGAGGAGACCTGACAGAGGTCTACAAAATTATAAGAGGCATGGATAGGGTGGATAGTCAGAGGCTTTTTCCCAGGGCTGAAGTTTCAATTACAAGGGGACACAGGTTTAAGGTGAGAGGGGGAAAGTTTAAGGGAGATGTGCGAGGGAAGTTTTCTCATGCAGAGAGTGATAACAGTCTGGAACACACTGCCAGAGGAGGTGGTGGAAGCAGGCACCTAGCAACGTTTAAGAGGCACCTGGATGGTTACATGAATAGGGAGGGAATAGAGGGATACAAACCGAATAAGGGCAGAAGGTTTGTTGTTTAGTTTAGTGAGGGCATAATGATCAGCACAGGCTTGGAGGGCCGAAGGGCCTGTTCCTGTGCTGTACTTCTCTTCTGTTCTCTTTGTTCTTGTGTTCTTAATTGTCAGGACGATCTGATACCCCGCTTTGTCTTCCTGATTTCCTTATTAAGAAGGTCCCTCGACTCTTTCCACTCTTCAGGAGATTCAGTTGATCTCAGTTGTCTATATCTAATATATGATTCTTTTTCATTCTTGACTAGAATCGCAACACTATAACAATTCATCCATTGTTCCCTAATCTGACAAAGAACAAAGATCATTACAGCAGAGGAACAGGCTCTCCGGCCCTCCAAGCTTTCACCAATCCAGATCCTCGATCTAAACCTGTCGCCTATTCTCTAAGGATCTGTATCCCTCTGCTCCCTGCCCATTCATGTATGTGTCTAGATACATCTTAAATGACGCTATCGTTCCTGCCTCTACCACCTCCGCTGGCAACGCGATCCAGGCACCCACCATCCTCTGTGTGAAGAACTTTCCACACAGATCTCCCTTTAACTTTTCCCCTCTCACCTTAAGCTCGTACCCCTTAGTAATTAAGTCCCCCACTCTGGGAAAAAGCTTCTTGCTATCCACCCCGTCTATACCTCTCATGATTTTGTAGACCTCAATCAGGTCAACCCCTCAACCTCCATCTTTCTAATGAAAATAATCCTAATCTACTCAACCTCTCTTTAAAGCTAGTGCCCCCCAGACCAGGCAACATCCTGGTGAACCTCCTCTGTAACCTCTCCAAAGCATCCACATCCTTTTGGTCATTTACCAGCTTCACCTTTCACTTTAACAAGAACATGATGCCTCTGAACTCTTTTATCTCACTTTTGAAGGCCTCCCACTGGCCATTCGTCCCTTTATCTGTAGACAGTCTATTCCAATCAACTTTTGAAAGTTCTTGTCACACACCCTTACAATTCGCCTTACTCCAATTAAAAATTTTAACTTTAATGGAAGACTTATCGTTTTCTTTAACTATTTTAAAACTTATAGTATTATGACCATATCAAAAGCGTTCCCCAACTAACACTTCAGTCACTTGCCTTGCCCTATTTCCCAAGAGAAGGTCAAGTTTTGCTCCTTTTCTAGTAGGAACATACACATATTCATAAAGAAAATTTTCTTGAACACATTGAACAAATTCTCCACTATCCAAACCTTTAACATTATGGCAGTCCCAGTCAATGTTTACAAAGTGAAATCCCTTACTGTTGCAACCTTATCATTCTTACGTATATTTGAGATCTCTCTACATATTTGCTTCTCAATTTTCCTCTGATTATTCAGGTGCCTGGAGTACAATCCCATCAAGGTAATCTTTCCTTTCTTATTTCTAGTTTCAACCCATATACTTTCACGAAATGATCCCTCAGTTATACCTTCTCTAATTACAGTATTGACATTTCCCTGAATCAAAAAATGTCACTCCCTCTCCTCTCTTTCTATCAAAGAGTCATAGAGTCCTACAGCATGGAGACAGGCCCTTCAGCCCAAACTGGTCCATGCCGACCAAATTGTCCATCCACGCTAACCCCATTTCTCTGCACTTGGGCCGTATCCTTTCCTATCTATGTATTTGTCCAAATGACTTTTAAATGTTGTTAATGTACCCACCTCAATAACTTCTGTTGGCAGCTCATTCCATATGCATACCACCCTCTGTGTAAAACATTGCCCCTCATGTTCCCTTTTATTTTTACCCTTCCAACTTTAAACTGATGCCCTCTAGTCCTTGATTCCTCAACCCTGGGAAACAAGACTGAGTGCATTCACCCTATCCATGCCTCTCATGATCTTATAACACTTCTATAAGATCCCCCCTCAGTCTCCTACACACGACCCCTTGTCCGACCTCTCCCTATGATTCAGTCCCTTGAGTCCTGGCAACATCCTTACTCATTTCTTCTGCACTCTTTCCAGTTTAACAACATCCATCCTATTGCAAGGTGACCAAAATTGAACACAGTACTCGAAGTGCGGCCTCACTAACATCCTGTACAACTGCAATATAACTTCCCAACACTTCCCTATACTCAATGTCCTGACTGATGAAGGCCAGTGGGTCAAAAGTCTTCTTCACTGCCCTGTCTACCTCTGACTCTACTCTCAGGGAACCTTGCACCTGAACTCCAAGGACTCTCTGTTCCACAACCCTCCTTAAGGCCCTACCATTCACTTGGATTTGATTTTCCAAGATGCAAGATCTCACACTTATCTGTGTTAAACTCCAATTGCCATTTCTTGGCCCACTTCCCCAGCTGATCAAGGTCCTGCTGCAATTTCTGATAACCTTCCTCTTTCTCCACGATACCCCATGTTTGTGTCACCTGCAAGCTTACTAATCATACCTTGTACATTCTCATCCAGATCACTGATATAGATAACAAACAGCAATGGGCCCAGCATTGATCCCTGAGGCACTCCACTAGTCACAGGCCTCCAGTCCAAGAAATATCCTTCTGATATAACCCTCTGCTTCCTACCATCAAACTAATTGTGTATCTGATTTGCCAGCTCCCCCTGGATTCCAAACGAGCTAACCTTCCAGAGCAGCCTATCATGTGGAACCTTAACCAAAGCCTCACTGAAATCCATATAGACTACGTCTATCACCCTGCCCTCATCAACCTTCCTTTATCAAAGATCTCTAATAAATTTGTGAGGCATGATCTCCCATGCACAAAGCCATGCTGTCTACTCCAAATCAAACCGTATTTTATCCCTCAGAATCTTCTCAAGTAAGTTACCCACCACAGACATTAGGCTTACTGATCTATACTGCCAAGGCTTTAATTTGCAGCCCTCCTTGAATAATGGCCCAACATTCGCTACCCTCCAATCTTCCGGGACCTCACTGGTGGCTAACGATAATTCAAAAATATCAGCGAGGACCCCTGCAATTTCTTCTCTAGATTCTTGCAGTGTTCTTGGATTCATCTGGTCAGGACAAGAAGATCTATCCACCTCCATACATTCTAATTTATCCAACACCTCCTCTCCTGTGATATGGACTGTCCCCAAGATGTCACCACTAACTTCCCCAAGTTCCCAAGTCTTTATGTCTTTCTCCATGGTAAACACAGAGGAGAAATATTCATTGGCAACCTCACCCATCTCCTGAAGTTTTACACATATATGACATATTGGTCCTTGACGGGCCGTATTCTCTCTCCAGTTATTCTTTTTCCTTTAATATACTTAAAGAACCTCTTTGGATTCACCCTAACCTTCTCAGCCAAGGCTATCTTCTGCTGCCTTTTCACTCTACCTTCTTCAGTAAACTCCTGTATTCTCTATGCGAAAGTCAGGACTGCAGATGCTGGAGATCAGAGTCAAGATTAGAGTGGTGCTGGAAAAGCACAGCAGGTCAGGCAGCATCACAGGAGCAGGAATATCGACATTTCGGGCAAAAGCCCTTAATTCCTGATACCTTCAGGGATTCCCTTGATCCCAGCTTCACCATCACAGGAACATATGGACCTTGAACTCTAGTTCTCTCACTTTTAAAGGCCAGTCACTTGCTGGAGGTCCCCTTCCCTGCAAACAAACTACTCCAATCAACCCCTGCAAGCTCCTGTCTAATTCCATCAAAATTCACCTTGCCTCAACGTAGAACTTGAACCTGTGGACCAGTTTTGTCCCTCTCCATAATTATTTTAAAATTAATAGAACTATGGTCACTGGTCCCAAAGTGCTCCCCCACTGTCAGCTCAGTCAGATGCCCGCCCCTATTTCCCAAGACTAGGTGGAGTTTTGCCCCTTCCTGAATATAACAAATTCCACCCCATCTCAGCCTTTAAAGCTCTGGCAGTGCCAGTCTATGTTAAGAAAATTAAAATGCCCTCCTATGACAACCCTATTTCTCCTGCAAGTCTCCACAGTCTTTCTGCATTAGTTGTTCCTTTAATTCCCATTGACTATTTGGGGGCCTATAGTACAACCCCAATACCGTCATCATCCCCTTCTTATTTCTTAGCTCCACCCACAAAGCCTCACTGGATGATTCTTCAGTTATTTCATCTCTGACTGCTGCTCCGATACTCACCTTAATCAAAAATGCAACTCCCCCTCCCCTCTTGCTCTGTCTCACCTAAAGCACCTGTACCCTGGCACATTGCTCTGCCAGTCCTGTCCCTCCTTTAGCCATGTTTCTGTAATGGCTATAATATCCCAGTTGTGCGTACCTATCCACGCCAAGTCCATTGGCTTTACCTGTCAGCCCTCTTGCATTGAATTGGATGCAATTCAATCGATTAGGTATTCCTCACTCCCTGTCATGTTCCACCCCGACCTGTCTCTTCCACTTAATGTTTCTGATTACTGTATCTCATTCCAGCTTCATACTAGCCTCCCCACTGTTGAGGATCCCACCCTTTTCAATTTCATCTGAATCATGGAACATTAAGCTGCCAGTCCTGTCCTTCCCTCAGCCAAGATTCTGATAGCCTCTACATCCCAGTCCCATGTTCCGATACATGCTGTAAGCTCATCAGTTTTACCTGTAACACCTCTTGAAATAAATGCAGAGTTACTTCGTTTTCCGACTTTCTCATCTGTCTTTTGTAATTAACTTGCTCTTTCCTGATTCAGAACTATCTTCATTTTTTTTTTCTGTTTTCACTATTACAAAAATGTCTACAGGCTCCCGAAATGGAACTAGCAAATCTCCCCACCAGGATATTGGTCCCTTTCCAGTTCAGGTGAAACTTGTCCTTTTTGAACAGGTGTTTTCTGTTCCAGAAGAAATCCCAATGATCCCGGAAACTGAATCTCTGCACACTGCACCACTTCTTCAGCCATTGATCTATCTCCTCTATCCTTTCATTCATTCCCTCCTTAAAGCGCGGTACCAGATGTAAACCAGAGATTACTACTTTTAATGTCCTGTTTTTTTAACTTTTTACCTAACCCTTTATATTCACTCTGCAAAGCCTTAATCCTTTCCCTAACTATGTTGGATGCACCTCTTAAAGATCATTTTTTTGTGTTAAACCTCAGGAGATGGGAGAGGTATAACTTGAATATTTTGTGCCAGTTTGTTCAATTCCCGCCTCAGGCGACTGTCTGTGTGGAGTTTGCACATTCTCCCCATGTCTGTGTGGGTTTCCTCTGGGTGCTCCAGTTTCCTCCCATAATACAAAAGATGTGCAGGTCAGGTGAATTGGCCATGCTAAAATTGCCATAATGTGAGGTGCATTAGTCAGAGGGAAATGGGTCTGGGTGGGTTACTCTTCGGAGGGTCTGTGTGGACTTGTTGGGCTGAAGGGCCTGTTTCCACACTGTAGGGAATCTAAAAAGAAATGGAGGGCTAGAGAACTCAGAAATAAATACAGATATTTTGAGAACAGTTCACATTACAGAGGAGGGAATGCTGGAGGTCTTGGAAAACATAAATGTAGATAAATCTACATGACCTGATCAAGTGTATCCCAGGATATTGTGGGAAATTAGGGTGGAAATTAGGGAATTACAGAAATACTTATATCATCAATAAACATGAGTGAAAGACTGAAGTGCGGCGAATGTTGTGCAATTATTTCAGAAAGGCTGTAAGGAGAAGTTTGGAAAGCCTGTGAGTCTGACATAGGCAGTGAGCACATTATTGAATGTGATTCTGAAAGATAGCTTTTACATTCATTTGGAGCAGCAAGGATTGATTAGGGACAGTCCGCATCACTTTGTGCAAGGAAAATTGTGTCTTACAAACTTGATTGAGTTTATTTTCAATGAAGTAACCAAAGAGGTGGATGAGGGCAGGGTAGTGGACATTATTTACTTGGACATTAGTAAAGCCTTTGACAGGTTTTCACATGGATGAGCTTGTCAGTTGGACACAAAATTGGCTTTATGGTAGGAAACAGAGGGTGGTGGTGGATGGTTGTTTTTCAGACTGACTAATGCACTTAAGCCTACACATCCCTGAACGCTATGGGCAATTTAGCATGGCCAATTCACTTAACCTGTATATCTTTGGACTGTGGGAGGAAACCGGAGCACCCGGAGGAAACCCACACAGACACGGGGAGAACGTGCAAACTTCACACAGACAGTCACCAGAGGCGGGAGTTGAACGTAGGTCCCTGGCGCTGTGAGGCAGCAGTGCTGACCACTGAGCCCCTTACAGAAAGCACTTCAGCGTTTCCCCTCACTGCAAACCAAATTCAACCCACCAGTGCCTGTGACCAGCAGTGTTCCACAAAAATCAGTCCACTTTTGTTTGTCATTTATATAATTGATTTGGATAGGAATATAGAAGACAGTAAGTTTGGGGATGACACCAAAATTGGTGGTATATTGGGCAGTGAAGATTATCTAATATTACAAAGAGATCTTGATCAAATGAGTCAATGAACTAAAGAGTGACACATGGAATTTAATTTGGATAAATGTGAGATATTGCATTTTGGTGATATAAACAAGTTGGCAGGACTTATATAGTCAATGGTAAGGCCTTGGTAGAACAGAGAGACCTAGGGGTTCAGGTACATAATTCTTTGAAATTTGCGAGACAGGTCCACAGCATTTAGCAAGCTTGCCTTCACTGCTCATACCATTGACTATAGGAGTCGGGCGTCATGTTGAGGTTGTACTGGATGTTGATGAGGCATCTTCTGGAGTACAGTGTCAAGGTGTGGTTGCCTTGTACATAGGAAGGCTATTATTAAACTGGACAGGGTTCAGAAAAGATTTACCAGGATGCTGCCAGGAAGAGAGTGTTTGAGATGTAAAAACAGATTGGAAAGTCCGGGACTTCTTTCCTGGAGCGTAGGAGGTTGAAGGGTAACTTTATTAAAGTTTATAAAATCACGAGGGGCATTGATAAGGTGAATGGCAAGGGTCTTTTCCCTAGGGTGTGCTACTACAATGTAATGTTTATCGGTGATTGGTTTATCAGACTGTAATGTTTATCCTTTTAACTAGGATGTTATTTTTAACTTATACTGTGAATCACTGTCAGGCAACTTTTTTTTTCATATTTATTGCGCTTTTTGGATCTAAGATTTGTGCTTAGACAGTTTGTAACTAAGGTGACATTGCAAACTTGTCACTGTACTCCTGGACTTCTGCACTTAAGTACACAGGACAATAAACAATATTCCAATTCTAGGGTGGGGGAGTTCAAAACTGGAGGGCACATTTTTAAGGTGAGAGAAGAAAGATTTAAAAAGACACGAGGGCCAATGTTTTTAAACACAGTGGCTCATGCGTGGAATGAACTGCCAGTGAAAGTGGTGGATGCAGGTACAGCTACAATGTTTAAAAGACATTTTGATAAGTTGGGGTGGCTCAGTGGTTAGCACTGCTGCCTCACAGAGCCAGGGACCTGGGTTCCAATCCAGCCTCCAGTCAACTGACTGTGTGGAATTTGCACATTCTCCCCGTGTCTGTGTGGGTTTCCTCCCCCATTCCAAAGATCTGCAGGTTAGATGGAATGGCCATGCTAAATTGCCCCATTGTGTCCAGTCATGTGTAAGCTGAATGGATTAGCCATGGGAAGATGAAAGCTTGCAGGGATAGGATAGGGGTCTGGGTGGGATGATCTTTAGAGGTGCAGTGTGGATTCGATGGGCCAAGTGGCCTTCATCCACACTATAGGAATTCTATGAAGTACAAGAAAAGGGAAGTTTGGAGTGATATGGGCCAAGCACAGGCAAGTGGGAATAGTTTAGTTTGAGAACATGTTTGGCATGGATTGTTCAGACCAAAGGATCTGTT
>NC_057725.1:70125922-70130564 GCF_004010195.1 Chiloscyllium plagiosum | reverse complement strand
GCCCAGGTAGGCATTGCCCATGCTGAGGCAGACCTGGCCATTGAGCTGCAAACCCACGGTGGTCCCCTGCATGCTCAAACAGGTCTTGCAGTAGGTGACAGTCTTGGCGAAGTCGCACAGCTTCTCGTTGCTGCGGGCCAGGTTGAGGTAGGACTCAGTGACGTAGTCAGAGTCGGCGATCTCACGGGCCACGTCGATCTGCGCGACAGCGAACTTCTTCATCTCTGCGTACTTGCCCATCTCAGAGTGGGCCGTGATGAGGCAGCCCAACACCCGGAACCTTCCGGGGAGGTCGGTACTCTTCTCCAACACTCGCTTCCAGATGTCAAGGGCTTTCGCTGTCTCATTTGACTGGTACAGACGCAACCCTTTCTCGATTTGGTGCTTGGTTTGGTCTTGGCCCATCTTTGCCTCAAACTGGAGCATAGAAGGCCCTCAGTCGCTGGGGAGGTTCGGAAGGTGGGGAAAGGCTTGTGTACGGAATTAAACAGCTCCCTCCCAGCCAGCGCACAAAAAGCCGGCTTGCACAGAACAGCCGTCCCTGGGTGTCAGCAGCGACAGGCGGACAGCTCTGACGAGGATCGCAAGTGAGTGAAGCAGAAAAGGCCCCCCCCAGCTCCTCAATGTTGTCACTGACAGCCAGTCACAGCAGCTGTCACTGCCTGTTCCAGGGTCAGCCTCACAGCCTGCCCTGTCACTCAGCAAGGTCAGCGCACACAGGGGCTGCACCTAGTGCAGGCTCAGATATCTGAACCATCCCCACCTCCCCCACCCTGTCACTCAACAAGACCACAACAGAGAGAGAGAAAGAGAGATAGAGTTTGGGGACTGCCCAGACATACAAGCTGCTCCCTGTGCAGATACTGATTCCCCAACCCAAAACAGCTGCTCAAACCCCTCGAAACACTATTCTGATTTAACCCCCCTTCCCCAACAACTCATTGTTCTGGGAGATTGTCCTGAATACACTCAAGTTCTTCCACATGACAATCTGAATTCCCCAATCCACATGGAGATCGAAGTTATCCATGGTTAATGTGCTGCCTTTGTTACATTCCCTGATTATCTATTGATTGATTCTCTGTCCCATTGTACAGCTGCTGTGAAGAAGTCGATAGTCTACCCCCACCTGTGCCTTCTTTCCCTCTTTGTTTCTTACCAACACTATGGACTCTATTGCTTCCAATTCAAGATGATTTGCTATTATCATATTATCATCATCCAGTACCAAATAAAACTACACCATAACCTTTCCTTTCCTGCCTGACGCTTTGAAAACAGAATACCCTGAATACTTAGCCAGCTTTGATCTCCCTGTAACCAATATCTGTGTAATGACACTAAAATCATAGCTACTAATCTTTATTTGAGCTGTAAATTAATCTGTTTTCTTTTTAATACTATGTGCATTTAAGAGCTGTTCATTTTGTCTTTTGACCAGGGTAGCCTCCAGCACCAGGGACCTGGGTTTAATTCCAGCACTGACTGACTGTGTGGAGTTTGTCCATTTTTTTTTGTTTATTCATTTGTGGGATATGGGCATCCCTGGCTGTCCAGCATTTATTGCCCATCCCTAGTTGCCCTTGAGAAGGTGGTAGTGAGCTGCCTTTTTGAACCGCTGCAGTCTATGTGCTGCGGGTTGACCCACAATGCCCTGAGGGAAAGAATTCCAGGACTTTGACCCAGTGACAGTGAAGAAACGACAGTATATTTCCAAGTCAGGATGGTGAGAGGCTTGGAGGGGAACTTGGAGGTGGTGGCGTTCCCATGTATCTGCTGCTCTTGTTCTTCTAGATGGAAGTGATTGTGGATTAGGAAGATGCTTTCTGAGGATCTTTGGTGAATTTCTGCAGTAGATACAGGTCGTTCTGCTATAACATGACAGTTGCATTCCTCTGTAACCTCACGCTGTAGTAAATGCGCTGTGGAAAACTGCTACAGAAAATCACGCTGTAGTAAATGTGTGATAGGAAATCACTAGACCCGCTCAGTAGAAAGTTCACGTTATCCAAACAACGTCCACAATTCGTCAGTCACATTTATGCTGACAAGTCATGTGTTATGGCAGAACAACCTGTAGTACACACTGCAGCTACTGAGCATTGGTGGTGGAGGGAGTGGATGCTTGTATACGTGGTGCCAATCAAGCGGGCTGTTTTGTCCTGGATAGTGTAAGCTTCTTGAATGTTGTTGGAGCTGCACCCATCCAGGTGTGTGGGGACCATTCCATCGCACTTCTAACTTCTACCTTGCAGATGGTGGACAGACTTTGAGGAGTCAGGAGGAGAGTTATTCTGCACAGTTTTCCTAGCGTCTGACCTCTTGTAGCCACTGTGTTAACAGGGTGAGTCCAGCTGAGTTACTGGTCAACGATCCCCAGGATGTTAATAGTGGAGGATTCAGTGATGGTAACACCGTTGAATGCCAAGGGGCAGTGGTTAGACTGTTTCTTATTCGTGATGGTCAGAGCCTGCCATTTGTGTGGTGTGAATGTTACTCGCCACTTGCCAGCCCAACCCTGCATATTGTTCAGATCTTGTTGCATTTGAACATGGACTGCTTCAGTATCTAAGGAGTTGTGAACGGTGCTGAACATTGCGCAACCATCAGCGAACATCCCCACCTCTGACCTTATGACAGAGGGAAGGTCATTGATGACGCAGATTGGGCCTAGGACACTACCCTGAGGAAGTCCTGCAGAGATATCCTAGAGATGAGGTGACTACCCTCCAACAACCACAGCCATCTTCCTGTGTGTCAGGAATGACTCCAACGACCAGAGAGTTTGCTCCCATGGACCCATTGATTTCAGTTTTGCTCGGGCTCCTTGATGCCACATTCGGCCGAATGCAGCCTTGATGTCAAGAGCTGTCACTCTCCCATCCCCTCTGGAAATCAGCCCTTTTGTCCATGTTTGTACCAAAGCTGTAACACGCTCAGGAGCTGAGTGGCCCGGGCAGAACCCAAACTGGGCATCACTGCGCAGGTTATTGCTGAGCAGGTACTGCTTGATATCACTGTTGGTGACACCTTCCACCACTTTACTGATAATTGAGTGTGGACTGATGAAGCAGAAATTGGCCAGTTTGGATTTGTCCTGCTTTTTATGTACAAAACATACTTGGGCAATTTTCTACATTGTTGGCTAGTTGCCAGTGTTGTGACTGTACTGGAACAGCTTGGCTAGGAGAGCGATAAGTTCAGTACTATTGCCGGAACGTTGTCAGGGTCCATGGCCTTTACAGTATTCAGTGCCTCCAACCGTTTCTTGATATCACGTGGAGTGAGTCACATTGGCTGAAGACTAGTACCTGGGATGCTGGGGACCACTGGAGGAGGCCGAATTGGATCATTCACTCGGTATTTCTGGCTGTAGATTGCTGTGAAAGCCTCAGCCTTATCTTTTGCACTGATGGCTCTCCCATCATTGACGATGGGGATATTTGTGGAGTCTTCTCCGACAGTGAATTGTTTAATTGTCCACCACCAGTCACGATGGGATGTGGCAGGACTGCAGAGCTGAGACCGGATCAGTGGGTCTGGGATCGTTTAGTGCCAGATTGACACCTTAGCTTCAGGTATGCCTGGTACTGCTCCTGGCACGTCCTCTTGTACCATTGAACCAGAGTTGATCCCCTGGCTTGATGGTAATGGTTGAATGGGGATATGCTGAGCCTTGAGGTTACAGATTGTGCCATAGTACAATTCTGCTGCTGTGGGTGTGTCGTGTTTACAATTCTGTTGTTATGTCTGCATGGGTCTCCTCCAGGTACTCTCGTTTCCTCTCACAATACAAAGATGTGCAAGTTAGGTAGGTTGGTCATGCTAAATTGCCCCATAGTGTCCAGTGATGTACAGGCCTGGTGGATTATACACAGGGAATGGGGGTGGGGGGTGAGGGGGCTGGGTCTGGATGGGATGCTGTTTCGAGGGTCACTGGAGACTTGATGGGCTGAATGGCCTCTTTATGCACTGTAAGGATTCTTTGATTCATTTTTCCCTTTGACCATAATTGCTGCTGTTTTTCTACATTTGTTACACCCTCTCCCTTCCTGTCCAACTCTGGGTACCATGACCCAATTACCTGCCCTATTTTGCTGCCACATCCTTTTGCTTTCTAAGCCTGCATTTCTGCTCTCCCAAATCGTCACCATCCCGCTCATTAGTTTGAAGCCCTCTCTACAGCCTTAGACATTTGATTCCCCAGGACATGTTTCAAGTGAAATCTGTCTCACCAGAACATCTCCCTTCTAGCCCAGTACTTGTGCCAATGCCCCAAGAATTGAAAGCCATTCCTCTTCCACCAATCTTTCAGCCATACATTTAACTCTTTGACTTAATTTACCCCATGCCACGGGTAGCAATCCCAATACTATCACCTTGGAGGTTTTGCTTTTGAGCTTAGGTCTTAACGACTTCCAGCAGAACCTTCTTTCTCATCCCATCAATATTGTTAATATCAATGAGGATGACAACAATGCTTGCCTTTATCGGTCAGAGTATTGAGTACAGGAGTTGGGAGGTCATGTTGCGGCTGTACAGGACATTGGTTAGGCCACTTTTGGAATGTTGCGTGCAAATTTGGTCTCCTTCCTATCGGAAAGATGTTGTGAAACTTGAAAGGGTTCAGAAAAGATTTACA
>NC_057725.1:70108843-70125764 GCF_004010195.1 Chiloscyllium plagiosum | reverse complement strand
GTGGTGGAGGCTGGTACAATTGCAACATTTAAGAGGCATCTGGATGGGTATATGAATAGGAAGGGTTTGGAGGGATATGGGCCGGGTGCTGGCAGGTGGAACTAGATCGGGTTGGGATATCTGGTCGGCATGGACGGGTTGGAGCGAAGGGTCTGCTTCCGTGCTGTACATCTCTATGACTCTATGACTTGAATCCTTGGTATAAACCTTACTAAAAACAGTTCTTTCCCTCTCTGTATGGAATTCACAGTTTGAAACAAATTCTCAGATATTCACACTCAGCCTTTGTCTGACTCACCAAGGTGAATTCTCCACTCATCCTGACTGTACACAATAAAGAAACCTGTTTCTTACCCGGGGCTACTCAGAGTCACTTTCTTTCAGCTAGTTTACAGAAGGGATGTCAGGCACTTGAATGCTGACAGCCATGATCAGGAAGCTGCTGCTTTAGTTGTTGAACTTACGAAAAGTTATTGTCTGAATCTGACTTTAACTCTCAATCTGAATTTGGAAAAGATATACAGTGTACCAGTTAAACTCCTACACGTAATGCAAATATGCAGTCATAGAGCTGTACAGCACGGAAACAGACCCATCCATCAAAATCGTCTATGCCGACCAGATATCCTAAATAAATCTAGTCCCATTTGCCAGCACTTGGCCTATATCCCACCAAACTCTTCCTATTCATATACCCTTTTAAATGTTGCAACTGTACCAGCCTCCACCACTTCCTCTGGCAGCTCATTCCATACACGTACCACCCTCTGCATGAAAATGTTGTCCCTTCCGTCCCTTTTAAAACTTTCCCCTCTGACCTTAAATTTTAGTTTTGGACTTCCCCGCCCTGGGGAAAAGACTTTGTCTGTTTATCCTATCCATGCCCCTCATGATTTTATAAACCTTTATAAGATCACCCCTCAACCTCCGACGGTCAGGGAAAACAGCCGTAGCCTATTCAGTCTCTCCCTGTAGCTCAAATCCTCCAACCCTGGCAACATCCTTGTCAATATTTTCTGAACCCTTTCAAGTTTCACAACATCCTTCCTGTAGCATGTACAGTCGCAACATGACCTCCCAACTCCGATACTCAATGCTTGGTGTCAATATTTGATACTCAATATTTTGGTGTCCTCAGCATAGTTACTAACCATGCATTCTATGTAAATGACGAAAAGCAATTGACCCAGCACCAACACTTGTGGCACACTGCTGGTCCCAGGCCTGCAGCCCAGAAAGCAACCCTCCAACGCCACCCTCTGTCTCCGGACCACCCTCTGTCTCCGGACCACCCTCTGACCTCCGAGCCAATTTTGTATACAATTGGCTAGCTCCTCTTATTCCATATGATCTAACTTTACTAACCAATCTACCATGCAGTCCACATAAGAAACATCTACCATTCTGCCTTCATATCTGCTTTGTCACCTCTTCAAAAACTCAATCAAGTTTGTGAGACACTAAGCCATGTTGACTATCCTTGCCTTTCCAAATGCACGTAAATCTTGTCCCGCAGGATCTGGATGAGGGACTCAAAAGCAATATTTCACGGATTGTTGATACCACAAATGTTGGGATGGACAGATGAGGATATAACCATCTCTCCAAGTTGGACTATAAAGTTGTTGATTCTCAGAATAGGACATGAAGCTTAATAAGGGAAACTACAATTGAATGGGGTGTGAACTGGCTGTGATAAATCGTTACTGAAACAAGTTATCCCCCTATCTACGTCTCTCATAATTTTGTAGACCTTGTTATGAAGTCAAGAGAATGTATGGTCACTTTAAGAGAGAGGTACCTTTTCTGACTGAGAGATTATGACAGCACATGTGTCTATGATGAGCTGACAGCTACAGGGAGGCTGAGAATTGATAATATATAACAATCAGCTTGGGGTTTGAAGTTAAGGATTTGAATTTAACCAATTAATTTAAATTATGCCCAGGATACCAAAAACCAATTGAATTTGAATTTCATTGTATTGATGACCTCAGACCAATGAGAGGGGTTATAAAAGGGGATGTAAAAGGAAGGGCAGTTTGAAAATGAGTCAGAGCTAACTGCCATCCAAAAAAAAACATCTTGTTTGCTCTCAATAGAAATCGCTAAGAAAGCATTATCTACCTATAAAAGGTGCCAAAGCATTTAATAGCTAAAAATATTCACAGTAAAAAGTAACACAACCACCTGGGAGGAAGACAGCAAATTCGGAAAACAGCATAAGAGACTGTTTAAACTTTCAGAGATTAAGTTAATGATTATTGTGGGACATAGGTAAAGCAGTATTACTTCTGCAACCATAATTGTTTATTAACATCAGTATATAATTGTTTCAGCATAATTAATAATTGCTTATTAACACCAGTATCAGCCAAAAGCTGAATTAATGATTGCTTATGTAAGGCAAAAATAAAAATTAACACAGGAATGAAGACTATGTAAAGGGATACATAGTTTGTTCTGAGTTAGCTAAAATGTGCATACAAGAATGGAATGTGCCTGCAAACAATGAAAGATGTTACAGACAAATAGATAAGTTGAAAAAAAAATCAAGATATTCCAAGCTCAGCAAATTTCCCTCATGTCAGCACTGAGGCGAGCCAAGTCACTTATGGGGGTGAGGGTCGCCCGGCTTGGAGTAGGGGGAGAGGTAAACAAGGGCGGGGCACAGTTGGGCAGGGGCAGAACCCAATAAGGAATATTGATAGGTTTTACAGACAAATAGATAAGTTGAAAAAGAACATCAAGATATTCTAAGCTCAGCAAACTTCCCTCATGTCAGCACTGAGGCAAGCCAAGTCACTTATGGGGGTGAGGGTCACCCGGCTTGGAGTAGGGGGAGAGGTAAACAAGGGCGGGGCACAGCTGGGCCGGGGCAGAACCCAATAAGGAATATTGATAGGTTTGAAGGCCAATGAGGTAAACGGGGAAGTACTGAGAATTAAACTGTATAAATTGTGAAGTAATTTCTGGATCAGGGTGGCTACTTGCTAGACACCCCTTCTTGCAAGAACGTTTCAATAAAATTCGCTACTTTAGAATTTGATTCAGACTGAAATTTATTATACTGTAAGCTCTGTTTCTCACACATTATTTTATTGGATCAAAGCTTTAATAGAGTTGGGGGTCAGAGATTGAATAGTTAAGGAAGAGTGGACTCAGATTTGTTAATAGTTTTTGTTTAATGTTTACTGTTAGAGTTAAGAAAATAACTTGTTTTTTTCAGTAAATTGTGGGAATTAAGGGTTTTCTTTCATTCACTCACATTTTGGCAGATTTACGAGGTGAGGCAAGCTTTTCTCAGTGTTTTAGTTTTAATTAGCAGGGGGTTTGACCTCCTTGTCATAACAGCCTCGATCAGGCCTCCTCTCACCATTCTTCATAGCCAATGCAGTCCTGACCAGGCAACATCCTGGTGAACCTTTGCTGGACTCTGCAAAGCTTCCACATCCTTCTGGTAGTGTGGTGACCAAAATTGCACACAATATTCCAAATAAAGTTAGATCATATGGGATTCAGGGAGAACTTCATAAACATAGAACAATACAGTGCAGTACACACCCTTCGGCTCTACTTGCAGATCAGACGAACCTCCATACCCTTCATTTTACTATCATCCATGTGCCTATCCAACAGTCACTTAAATGTCCCTAATGTATCTGACTCTACTACCATCGCTGGCAGTGCATTCCATTCACCCACCGCGCGCTCTCTAAAGAACCTACCTCTGAACCTAAACCTTCCTCCAATCACCTGAAATTAATGTCCCCTTGTGATCGCCATTTCCGCCCTGGGAAAAAGCCTCTGCCTATCTACTCTATCTATGTCTCTCGTCACCTTGTACACCTCTATCAAGTCACCTCTCATCCTTCTTTGCTCCAATGAGAAAATCCCTAGCTCCCTCAGCCTTGCTTCATAAGACATGCTCTCCAGTCCAGGCAGCATCCTGGCAAATCTCCTCTGCATTCTCTAAAGCATCCACGTCCTTTCTATAATGAGGCGATCAGAACTGAACACAGTAATCCAAGTGTGGTCTAACCAGGGCTTTATAGAGCTGCAGCATAACCTTTTGACTTTTAAACTCAATCCCCCTGCTAACGAAAGCCAACACAACATACATCGTCTTAGCAACCCTATCAACTTGGGTGGCAACTTTGAGGAATCTATGGTTATGGACCCCAAGATTGCTCTGTTCTTCCACACTGCCAAGAATCTTGCCTTTAACCCTGTATTCGACCTTCCAAAGTGAATCATTTCACACTTTTCCAGGTTGAACTCCATCTGCCACTTATCAGTCCGGTACTAGACCCTGTCAATGTCCCGTTGCAACTGTTACGACGTGGTTGGTGAATCCCGCTGTTACTTAAACCAAAAAGCTCACCTCGTCTCATAATCTGTTAAAATATGAGTTAAAAATTCCACTACTTAAAGAAAATAATATCAGTTTATTCCTTAACTCTAAAAGTGAACATTAGCAACATTTATTCACAACTTCTCTTAATTGCTTAGTATCTGCCTCCAACTCTATAACAATATATTGTTACAATAAAACACTTATTAAAATTGCATTAACTTAATTTCACACCCACACAGCCACCACTGTCTCCGTTGTCTGTTTTCTTCCTGCTGAATATCTCCCTTCTTCCTTTTTACTGAGAGTATGTTTCATATGAAAAGGTACCTTTGATAAACAGTGTTTGCTAAATTCTTGGGTCTTTCTTGATGGCAGTTGCTCTCTCTGCAATTTTCAAAATATCCACATTCTTCTCACCTCAATATCAGATTGTCTCATTGGTTCGATGTTGGCAAAACAATAAATTCAAACTCGATTAGGTTGTAGAATCCTGGGGCGTAATTTAAACCGATAGGTTAAATTTGGAGATGCTGCTGTTGGACTGGGGTGGACAAAGTTTAAAATCACACAACACCAGGTCATAGTCCAACAGGTTTATTGGGAAGCACTAGCTTCCAAAGTGCTGCATCAGGTGGTTGTGGAGTATAAGATCATAAGACACAGAATTATAGCAAAAGGGTTACAGTGTCATGGAGCTGTAATGATATATTAAACAAATTTAGATTAAGTCTTTCATCTTTTAGAATGGGGTATGCTAATTTCGGTTCTTTAATATGTAAATCCCAGAACTCCTCTGGAGTTACATTCTCTCGACAGCTTGAGCTTTTCTAAAGTGGCCGAGCAGAGGCTGATAGCCAAGTTCGGTACCCATGAGGATGGCTTCATCCGGGACCTTGGGTTCATTTCACACTACAGGCGACCCCACTGCAGTATACTCTCTCACACACACACACACAAACTCCTACATACGCACACAGACTCTCTCACACATGCACTCCGCAGTCACATGCACGCACCCTCTCACAGGCTTATACCCCATCACACTCACACACACACTTTACTAAGCTTACACACACACACTCTTTCACATGCACTCACACCCACTTGCACACTCTGTCTCCTTGCATGCACACACGTATAAGTTTATGAGGTGAATTTGTATTTGCAGAATTATATTTTATTTTGCTCAAAAACTCATGTAAGATTCTGTAAGACCCACTTTAGAAATAGAACCAGTCTGATTCAACATTGGGACACAGATAGACTTTACCCTCACACCTTTAATGCATTGTCTGAGCTGAGCTGAGAAAAGCTCAAGGTGTCTTGAGAATATAACTTCAGAGGCGTTCTGGGATTTACATATTAAAGAACCAAAACTAGCATATCCCATTCTAAAAGATGAAAGACTTAATCCAAATTTGTTTAATATATCATTACATTTCCTTGACACTGTAACGCTTTTGCTATAATTCTGTGTCTTATGATCTTATACTCCACAACCACCTGAGGAAGGAGCAGTGCTCCAAAATCTAGGCTTCCAAGTAAACCTGTTGGACCTGATGTCACCTGATGTCATGTGATTTTTAACTTGGTTAAATTTGAACTGTTGTCAAAACAGCAACAATGGAGACGGCACAGTGGCTCAGTGGTTAGCACTGCTGCCTCACAGCGCCAGGGACCTTGGGTTCGATTCCAGCCTCGGGTGACTGTCTGTGTGAAGTTTGCACATTCTCCCTGTGTCTGCGTGGGTTTCCTCCAGTTTCCTCCCACAATCCAAAAGATGTGCAGGTTAGGTGAATTGGCGATGCTAAGTTGCCCGTAGTGTTAGGTGCATTAGTCAGAGGGAAATGGGTCTGTGTGGGTTACTCTTCGGAGGGTCGGTGTGGACTTGTTGGGCCAAAGGGCCGGTTTCCACATGTAAGGAATCTAATCAAATTCAGGTATCTATTTCACAGCCAAATGTTACATATTTTCAATTTTCCCATACAGTCTGGGACTGCCATCTAGTCATATACACAGGTGCTTGTAAGGTCTCAGTTCAGAACAGCATTCACTCTCTCTTAAAGGTACAGTACACACCTTCAACTTAATGACACCTCCCCCCTTTAAGACAAAAAGTACCATCAGAATGAAAAGATGGCTTCATTTTTTTATCTAATCCTTAATCCCATTACAATGAAATATGAAAGTGATTAATCCAAGTTATACTCTCATATTTATTTCTGCACACATTTTTATAACATTGTCCAATCTTATCTGTACTTTTTCTTTTAAATTTGAGATAACGCATCTGCTACCACATGATTTTACGACCCACAGCATGAACAATTTGTAAATTAAACATAAGACTCCAACTAAATAGTCTTATATTCTTGTCCTTAAATCATTCCAAGAATATAAGAGGGTTGTGGTCCGTGTGCACAACTGTCTCTGATACATTGTTCATCACATAAATATTAAAATGATATGACGCCAGTACCAAACGCAAGAATTCTTTTTCAATGGTAGAGAATTTTCTCTAGTGGGTGTTGAGCTTCTTTGAAGAGTAACCAATTGGCCATTCAATTCCATCATCATCTTCCTGTAGCAGTTAAGCTCCAACTCCTATATCGCCAGCATCAATTGCAGCTTGGAAGGATTTCAAAACAATGAGCGTATTTAAAACTGGTGTGGTGGTTAATACTGCTTTCAAATTCTCATATGCCTCCTGGCATTGTTCTGTCCACCGAAACTCTGTGTTCTTCTTCAGTAAATCTGTTAGCGGTGCCACTACATTGCTGAAGTTTGGAGCCATGATTTGGAGATGTCGGTGTTGGACTGGGGTGTTGTGGAGATGGTTGTGGAGGACTCAATCCTAACACACAGAATTTATAGCAAAAATTTACAGTGTGCTGTAACTGAAATTATACATTGAAAAATTGATTGTCTGCTTGAATACCGTGATAGTTTCACTTCTTTCATGTGTAAATCACAAAACCTTTTTTTTAAAAGTTGCATTCTCAGGTTAGCTGTTAACAATGGTGATAGCTAGACAATATGTTGAAGGTGTTGGCCCCCTGTGTTCTCTGTCTATACCATGATGTCTGCGTGGATTCTAATCTAAAAAGTGAGATAACGGAGTTTTACATGAATTCATGCAGTTCTCCGACTTCCCCAGTTGGGGAATACTTCAGTGGTCCAGGACATTCGACCTCGGACCTTCAGGTGACCATCCTCCAAGGCGGACTTCGGGACAGGCAGCAGCGAAAAGTGGCCGAGCAGAGGCTGATAGCTAAGTTCAGTGACCTTGGGTTCATGTCACACTACAGGTGACCACCATTGCACTATACACACACACAGACACTCCTACACACACACACTCTCACACACACACACAGGACACCCATACACACATACACACAGACATACGTACACACAGACGCGCACACAGACAATTTTGCTATAAATTCTGTGTGTTAGGATTGAGTCCTCCACTATCACTCCGAAAGCTAGTGCTTCCAATTAAACCTGTTGGACTATAACCTGGGGTTGTGTGATTTTTAACTTTGAAGTTTGTAGCAAACTTCCATTAGAGGTTTTGCTTCTCGTAATCAAAGAGCTCTGCCAACTGTACCATGTGATCTTTCTATGACTCGCTAAAGATGACTACATCATCCAAATAAACTGCACAATTTGTTAATCCACCCCCACAACTCTGTTCATGAGGCTTTGGAATATGCGTTCTTCATTCCAAAGGGCATCACTTTGAATTGATATATCCCATTTGGGGTTTTAAACGCAGAGATTTCTTTCCCTTTCTCTGATATTCTCTGCCAATAACCACGCAGTAAGTCCACCTTTGTGACATAACTGGCTTGTCCAACTTTTCTCTATAGTCCTCCAGTCTTGGTATTCGGTATGAGTCTGAGTAACAGCATTGACCTTCCGATAGTCCACAAAGAATCATTGAGTCCCGTCAAGTTTGGGAACTAACACGATTGGCAAACTCCACTCATTCTGACTCGGTTTGATGATATCTTCGTTGAACATTGAATCCACTTCCTTCTGGACCCGTGTGGGTTTGAGAGGATTAAATCTGTAGGGGTGTTGTTTTATTGGTACAGCATTCCCTACTTCCACCTCATGCACAGTAGCATTAGTCCTCCCCACTTTATTCCTGAGTATGTCCTCATACTGGTGCTACAAACCTTTCAACTGAGTTCATTGCTCCTGAGACAGATGGTTCACTAACCCATCCCATTCCTCAAGAACCTCCTCATTGTTGAACATATTTTGAGGCACAAACTTCACAACATCTGGATTTGATTCCTCATGGGTTGAACCAAAGGGTCTGTTTCCATGCTGTACATCTCTATGACTCTGTGGGGCAGTAACTAACACTTGTTTCTCCAGGTCCTTCTCTCTATTATAATAAGATTTCAACATATTCACATGACCTACCCAATTCAGTTTTTTTCTATCCAGATAGTTTATCTAACTCAACTTTTTCTCAATTTGATAGTGACCACTAAACCTCGCTTTGAAGGGGTCTCCTACCACTGGTAACAATATTAATACATCATCCCCATGGGAAAATGTCCAAATTTTAGAGTTTTTATTCATTCTATGCTGTGCCCTCTTCAGGTGCTGTTTAGCTAACTCACCTACCCAGTTTAATCTCTCCCTCACCACAGATACATAATCCAAGTGTGAGATCTCCAACTTCGGTCCTGTCAATTTCTCTTTAATTAATGTCAAAGGGCCTCTCACTTTATGTCAGAATATTAAAGGAGTAAACTGAGTAGATTCATTTGGGGCATCTCTAATGAAAAAAAAACAATACGAATGGGATATCTTTATGCCAATCATTTGGGTAATCCTGACAGTACGCTCATAACATGGTCTTCAGGGTCTGATGCTGACCTTTCTGGAGCTCCCTGGAATTCACGATGATTGTTTTAAACTGCTGTATGCCTAAGCTATCCATGACTTCCTTAAACAGTCGAGCAATAAAGTTAGACCCTTGGTCGGACTGAATCTCTCTGGGTAGCTCATACCGATGAAAAAAGCTACTAACTCCTCCACCACTGTTTGTGCCTTAATGCTCCATAATGGAACTGTGTCCGGAAATCTG
Organism: Chiloscyllium plagiosum; assembly: GCF_004010195.1. Classification (NCBI taxonomy): domain Eukaryota; kingdom Metazoa; phylum Chordata; class Chondrichthyes; order Orectolobiformes; family Hemiscylliidae; genus Chiloscyllium; species Chiloscyllium plagiosum. The sequence continues at coordinate 70,116,294 of NC_057725.1, read as the reverse complement.
GTAGACACATTCATATGTTTAGTATGTACTGGTTCCCACTTCTAGTTTTCAGGAGGGGACCTACACAATTAATCATAACCCGCGTGAAAGGTTCTTCAAATGTGAGAACTGGCAACAACAGTGCTGTTTTTATTACTGACTGTGGCTTACCTACCATTTGGCACATATATGTATGGCAAAAATTAAACACATCCTGGGGCAGTCCAGGCCAATAGAAATGCTTGTGGACCTTAGCTTGAGTCTTCCCTACACCTCGGTGACCTCCTATCGGTAGTTCGTGTGCTACCCGTAATATTTCCTGTCTGTATGCTATCAGCAACAGCTATGCTATTTGGCTCTCCAATCTGATTTAACATAACACTAAATTTCTGTCCATCTATCCCACAAATTACCACTCTGTCGGGTAACAGGTCAGAAAGAGTGCAAAGATGTTCATCTCTTACTGTGAGAGACTAATTCGATCTCTCAAAATTCTAACTTCTTTCCCTTCTCCTCCTGTTCTTTCTGAGTAAACTTTACTCACAGAGACAATGTCTTTCTAAAGATCAGGTACTAACTCCACACCCAGCCCCTGCCTGGGCTGTGCACTCTCCTGCAGCTCCTTGACTTTTCTTGGGGGTTTCCTTTACTACTTGCACTAATGCCACTGGCTTGGCCTCTTTTCCCAAATCTTTTCCCACAATGCCTTTCTTTAATGACCAGCACTGTGACTTTACGTGACCCACTTTACCACAGTGGGAACACCTGAGGCCTTTCACCTCCTTATCACCCTCTTGTGCTCCTTTTCTCACCTGTGGTAAACAATTACCTGTGTGCTGTACTCTTTGTTTTGTAGGGTAGGATCTCCCCTTTGTAGGGTAGGATCTCCAGGAATTCTCCCAATTCCTGGCCCTCACAGGATGAAAGCCTTGCCGGAAGCTAAACTTTGCCTGATGCATCAATGTATAATCATCTGCCATCTCTGCTGCTCTTCTCATTTCTTAAACGTTCTGTTCATCCACATGAATTCTTATCATCTCTGGAAGTGAGGTGTTAAGCTTCTCCAGCAGAATAGCCTCTCTTAGAGCCTCATAGGTCTTATCTATTTTTAAGGTATGCGCCCACCTGTCAATATTACTATGTTTAATTCTTTCAAACTCAACATAAGTCTGACCTGGTTCCTTCTTTCTGTTTCTGAACCGCTGTCTATATGTTTGGGTATCAATTCATAAACACTCAAAATAGCCTGTTTGACATCTGCATAATCTCTTGATCCCTCATTTCACAACGCTGCAAATACCTCACTGGCTCTGCCTACCAGCTTCGTCTGAACTAGCATTACCCACAAGTTTTCTGACCACTCCATCTGCCTGGCCAAACAGCCCTTGACACTATCCACAACTCCACCAACTTCCTGTCATTGGCAAACTTATGAACCCACCCTTCCATTTCCTCATCCAAGTCATTTATAAAAATCACAAAGAGCAGAGGTCCCAGAACCGAACCCTGCTGAACACCACTGGTCACCGAGCTCCAGGCTGAATACTTTCCATCTACCACCACTCCCTGTCTGCTGTGGGCCAGCCAATCCTGTATCCAGACAGCTAGATTTTTCTTACTTTCTGAATGAGCCTACCATGGGGAACCAGATCAAACACCTTGCTAAAATCCAGAAACACCACATCCACTGCTCTACCTTCATCAATGTGTTTTGTCACATCCTCAAAGAATTCAGTAAGGTTTGTGAGGCATGACCTGTCCCTCACAAAGCCATGCTGACAATGTCTAATCAAACTCTGGTTTTCCAAGTAATGATAAATCTTGTCTCTCAGAATCCTCTCCAATAATTTGCCCACCACTGACGTACGGCTGACTGGTCTGTAAGTTCCAGAGTTATACCTGTTCTGGTTCTTGAACAAGGAAATAGCATTTGCCAACCTCCAACCATCTGGCACTACACCAGTGGACAGTGAGGATGCAAAGATCATTGCAAAGGCTCAGCAATCTCTTCCCTCACTTTCCATAGAAACCTTGGGTATATCCTGTCTGGCCCAGGGGACTGATCTTTCCTTACGATTTTAAAAATTCTCAGCACATCCTCCTTCCTAACATCAACCTGTTCTAGAATATCAGTCTGTTTCACGCCGTCCTCAGAAATGTCAAGGTCTCTCCCAGTAGTGAATACTAAAGCAAAGTATTAATTAAGAACCTCCCCTGACTACCGGCGCAAGTTCCCGCCACTATCCCTGATTGGCCCTATCCTCACTCTGGCCATCCTCTTGTACCTCACATAAGTGTAGAATACCTTCGAGTTTTCCTTAATCCTACCCACTAAAGCTTTTTCATGCTCCCTTTCCAGCTCTCCTAAGTCCATTCTTCAGTTCCTTCCTGGCTATCTTGTAACCCTCTAGAGCCCTGTCTGATCCTTGCCTCCTCAACCTTAAGTAAGCTTCCTTCTTCCCCTTGACTAGATGTTCCACATCCCTTGTCACCCAAGGATCTTTCAACCTACCATCCCTTCCTTGCCTCAATGGGACAAACCTATCCAGCATTATCAGCAAGTGCTCCCTAAACAACCTCCACATTTCTGTCATGCATTTCCCCGAGAACATCTGTTCCCAATTTAGGCATGCCTGTTCCTGCCTAATAACATTGTAATCCCTCCTCCACCAATTAAATACTTTCCCATACCGTCTGCTCCTATCCCTCTCCATGACTATAGTAATGATCAGGGAGTTGTGATCACTATCACTGAGAGATCTGACACCTGCCCTGGTTCATTGCCGAGCACCAATTCCAGTATGACCTCCCCTCTAATCAGCCCCTCTACATAGTGCATCAGGAACCCTCACAAAAACTGCTCCATTCACACTATTTGAACTAAGGAGGTTCCAATCAACATTAGAGAAGTTAAAGTTACCCGTGACAACAACCCTGTTATTTCTGCAACTTTCCAAAATCTGCCCCCCAATCTGCTCCTCTGTATCTCTGTTGCTATTGGGGCCCTCTGTGGAAAACTCCCAATAAAGTGACTGCTCCTTTCCTGTTTCTGACTTCCACCCAGACTGACTCTGTAGGCAAACCCTCCTCGATGACCTCCCTTTCTGCAGCTGTGATACTATCCCTGATTAGCAATGCCTCTCCCCCACCTCTTTTACCTCCCTCACTATTCCTTCTGAAACATCTAAACCCTGGAACATCCAACAACCATTCGATCCACATATCTGAAGCCCTCCCTCCTAAGTCGGCCCAGCAGCTACATGTTTATCTGCACTCACTCTCTATTCCGAGCCTCACTAGCACATGACACCTGTAGCAATCCTGAGATTATTACTCTGCTCATCCTGCCTTCTAGCTTCTAACCTTACTCCCAATATTCTCTTTTCAAGTCCTCCTCCCTATCCCACCCTCTGTCGTTGGTACTGATGTGTCCCACGGCCTCTGGCTGCTCTCCCTCCCCGAGACATCTGAGACATCTCTGACCCTGGCACCCGGGAGGCAACACACCATTCAGGAGTCTCGCTCGTGGCCACAGAATCTCCAGTCTGTTCCTCTCACCACTGAATCTCCAACCACTATCGCTCTCCTATTCTCCCCCCCATTCCCTTCTGTATCATTGAGCCAGGCTCAGTGCCAGAAACCTGGTCGCTGTGGCTTTCCCCCGGTAGGTCGTTCCCCCCAACAGTATCCAAAACGGTGTACTTATTATTGAGGGGAAAGGCCACAGGGATCCCTGCACTGTCTGCCTATTCCCTTTCCCTCTCCTGATGGCCACCCAGCTGCCTTTATCCTGTAACTTAGGTGGGACTACCTCCTTATTACTCCTCTCTATCACCCCCTCCACCTCTCAAATGATCCAAAGTTCATCCAGCTCCAGTTCCCTAACACCATCTGCAGGTGAAGTCAGCAGGGACATCAGTGATGACCCTTACCTCCCACATCCTGCAAGAGGAGCTTGCAACTTCCCAACTGAATACAAAAGGAGGCAGAGGGTAGTGGAGGAAGGTTGTTTATTGGATTGCAGGAGTGTGACTAGCAGTATTCCATGGGGATCGATGCTCGGTCCACTGTTGTTAGTCATTTACATAAACAATTTGAATGAAAATACAGGAAGTATGGTTAGTCTGTTTGTGGATGACAGCAGCTTTGGTGGTACAGTAGACAGTGAGGGATCTTGATCAATTGGGCCAATAGGCCGAGGTGTGGCAGATGGAGTTTAATTTAGATGATTGCGAGATGTTGCATTTTGCGAAGATGAACAAGGGCAGGACTCGCACGGTTAATGGTAGGGCCCTGGGAAGTGTTATAGAACAGAGACACCTTGGGATTCGTTGAAAGTTACATCACAGGTAAAGGATGCATTTGGCACACTGGCCTTCATTGCTCAGTCCCTTGAGTATAGGAGTTGGAACGTCACATTGCATGAGACATTGGTGAGGCCACTTTTGGAGTACTGTGTACCATTCTGCTTACCCTGCTATAAGAAGGATATTACTAAATTGGAGAAGGTCAGGAAAAATTTACAAGGATGCTGCTGGGACTGGAGGGTTTAAGTTCAAAGGAGAGGTTGGATAAACCCGGACTTGTTTCACAGGAGTGCAGGAGGTTAGTGGGTGACCATACACAGGTTAATAAACTCATGAAGGGCATAGATAAGGATTGGGGAGTTCAAACGTAGGGGGCATAAGTTTAAGATGACAGGAGAAAGATTGAAAAGGCACCTGAGGGGCAACTTAGAACACTGAAAGTACAGCACAGGAACAGGCCCTCCACCCCATGATGTTGTGCTGAACACGACACCAAATTAAACTAATCTCTTCTGTCTGCCCTAGGTCCATATCCCTGCACTCTTTGTATATGCATGTGCTGATCTAAAAGTTGGTTAAGTGCCCCTATTATCTGTCTCCATCACCACGCCTGGCAGCACGTTCCAGATTTCTACCACTCTGTGTAAAATACTGGCCCCTCACATTTACTTTGAAAGTTCTCTTGAAATGCATACCTCCTGAGATTCGACATTTCAACACTGAGAAAAAAGACTACTTTCAAGTCTCCCCTCAGTATCCACCACTCCAGTGAAAGCAGCCCAAGTTTTTCTGGTCTCTCCTTCTAGCGTATACTCTTTCATCCAGGCAGTATCCTGGCAAATCTCTTTTGTACCCTCTCCAACCCTTCCACATCCTTCCTGTAATGTTGTGACCAGACCTGAATGCAATATTCTAAGATTGGCCTAACCAAACTCTTAGAAAGCTGCAACATGAGATCCTGACTCTTGTACTCAATTCTCTGACCAATAAAGGCAAGTATGTCATATGTCTTCTTTCCCACCATGTCTACTTCTAAGGCCAATTTCAGGGAGCTATGAACTTGAACCTCAAAACCCCTCTGTACTTCCTTCTGCATTCTGGGTTCTGCCATTAACAGTTCTGCTTCCTTAACATTTGACCTCCCAAACAGTGCACCTCACACTTATCCAGATTAAACTCCATCCGCCATTTCTCCGCCCATATCTGAACTATCTCCCATTGTATCATTTGATAACCGTCCATTGCTATCCACTATTCCACCAATCTTTATATTGTCTGCAAACTTACTAACCCACCCATCTACATCTTCATCGAACTCATTTGCATATATCACAAACAGCAGAGGTCTCAGTATGGATCCCTGCAGAACACCACTAGTCACAGATCTCCAGCCTGAAAAACAGCCTTCCACCACTACCTTCTGCCTTCTATGGGCAAGCTAATTCTGAATCCATGGGGCCAGGCCACCATGGTTTACATATATCTTAATTTTCTGGACGAGCCTACAATGAGGGACCTTGTTGAAAGCTTTACTAAAATCCACGTAGAGAACATCCACTGCTCTACCCTCATCAATCATCTTTGTCAACTCCTCAAAATTCAATCAAGTTAGTAAGACATGACCTTCCTGCACAGAGCCGTACTGTCCCTAATTAGGCCATGCTTTTCCAAATGCGTGTAAATCCTATCCTTAAGAATTCTCTCCAACAGCTTCCCAACCACCAATCTTAGTCTCACTGGTCTATAGTTTCCTGGATTAGTTCTATATCCCCTTCTTGAATGGAGGAATAACAGTAGCTGCTCACCAGCCCTCCAGGACTTCTCCAGTGGCTAGTGAGGCCCAAGCAATTTCCTCTCGTGCTCTTCTCAATACTCTGAGATAGATACCTTAGGGCCTTGAGGACTTCCCTACCTTAAAGCCCTTTAAGAGATCCAGCATCACTGTTTTCTTGATCTCAAAATGCCCTCGGATATTAGCACTGTGACGATGCTGCTCCTTTACTAAGGCTACATTGTCGTTGGCTTTTTTCCAGAGAGTCATAAAATACACAGACTCCAAAAAGTCTAAGTTGAAGGGTTTTAGGGCCAATTTGATTTTCGCTAACAAATACTGCCTTTAGCAAAAGGCTTTTAAGTTTAAAAAAAACACTTGTACAATGAAGGGGAGTGGCCAGTTCTCCCAGCTCAGCTTTTCTCTGGTTTGGTTTGGTTTGAACACAGTAATGTTGTAAAAGCTGCTGGACCCTAAGAAGTTGGTGTATACTGATCTCTCTCTGACTTCTCTCCTGTGAGAACTTGGGTTTGATTTTACCTTTTGTGCCAGGGGATGTTTATAGGGATTGTTGCAGGTACTGGGAACAGCATCGGTTCTGTTCTCTTTTGTTTCTGTTTCATTCAGTACTCTTGTAAATAAATTGTTTTGTTTAAAACCACGTGGTTTGACCAACTGCACCCCTCCTGGACTATCCACATTACGCCTGCTTAAAACAACGAGCAAGTTTAGGGTCTGGGCTACCTTCTTAAAATATTTTGAGGGGGTTCAGCCTGGTCTGTAACAGCCTGTTCGACACAAATCTCACAATCCTCCATATCCTTCTCCTGGGAGTATACCGATGCAAAGTGATCATTTAGGATCTCACCCATAGCCTCGGTCTCCAAGCACATGTTCCCTCCTTTATCCTCAAGTGTCTGACCTTCACCCCAGTTATCCTCTGAAGGCATGTAAAGAATCCCAAGACCTCCCATTTAACTCGACTTAACAACATCATTTCATGGTCCCTTTCTATCCTAGTTGACTGCTTGAGTTCTTTCATGCTTTTTTTATATTCCTCATGGGTCCTGTCCAGTTTTAGCTTCCTAAACCTTACATATGCTTTTGTCATTTTGACTAAATTCAAAACCTTCCCTGTTATCCAAGAGTCCCTTACCTTGCCATCCTTATCATAGACACGTACAGTACGGAAACAGACCCTTCAATCCAACACGTCCATACCAACCAGATATCCCAACCTAATCTACTCCCATTTGCCAGCACTTGGCCCATATCCCTCCAAATCCTTCCTATTCAGATACCCATCCAGATGCCTCTTAAATGTTGCAATTGTACCAGCCTCCACCACTTCCTCTGGCAGCTCATTCCATACACGCACCACCCTCAGCATGAAG
>NC_057725.1:70106763-70108823 GCF_004010195.1 Chiloscyllium plagiosum | reverse complement strand
CAACATCCTTGTAAATCTTTTCTGAACCCTTTCAAGTTTCACAACATCTTTCCGATAGGAAGGAGACCAGAACTGCATGCAATATTCCAACAGTGGCCTAACCAATGTCCTGTACGGCCACAACATGACCTCCCAACTCCTGTACTCAATACTCTGACCAATAAAGGAAAGCATACCAAACGCCTTCTTCACTATCCTATCTACCTGCAACTCCACTTTCAAGGAGCTATGAACCTGCACTCCAAGGTCTCTTTGTTCAGCAACACTCCCGAGGACTTTACCATTAAGTGTATAAGTCTGCTAAGATTTGCTTTCCCAAAATGCAGCAACTCACATTTATCTAAATCAAACTCCATCTGCCACTTCTCAGCCCATTGGCCCATCTCGTCTAGATCCTGTTGTAATCTGAGATAACCTTTGTCCTTCCTTCTTACTGGAACCTGACTGTCCTGAACGATGTAGATGCTTTATAGAGGTTGCAGAAGACGTTTACCAGGATGCTGCCTAGATTGGAAGGCATGTCTTATGAAAAGAGGTTGAGTGAGCTAGCGCTTTTCACACTGGAGAGAAGAAGGATGAGAGGTGACTTGATAAGGTAACGAGAGGCAAAGACAGAGTAGTTAGCCAGAGACTTTTTCCCAAGGTGGAAGTGGCTGTCGAGGGGTCAGAATTTTAAGGTGATTGAAGGAAGGTTTTGGGGAGATGTCAGAAGTAGGTTCTTTACAGAGAGAGTGGTGGGTGCGTGGAATGCACTGCCAGCAGTGGTAGTAGAGTCAGAGACATTAGGGACATTTAAGCGACTGCTGGACAAGCACATGGATGGCAGTAAATTAAGGAGTGTCTAGGTTAGGTCGATCTTAGATTAAGATAAATGCTCAGCATAACAGTGTGGGCCAAATGGCCTGTACTATACTGTATTGTTGTATGAACTCTGATCAGTGGTCTTTAAAGAAACCTCCATGTCAAATGTGGATTTGGTTGATAACAGCTCCTCCCAATTAACACTCCTTAGCTCCAGCCTAATAACGACGTAATATGCCCTTCCCCAGTTTAGCACTTTCCAACAAGGTCATAGCTAACTTAAAACTTAAGGAGTTGTGGCAACTGTTACCATCATGCTCTCCCACTGAAAGATCAGTTACCTGGCCAGGCTCATTAACCAATATAAGGTCCTGTATAGCTCCTCCCCTAGTTGGACTAACCACATACTGTATAAGAAACGTTCTTGGATGCACTTAAATTCTGCTCCATCTGAGCCCCTTGCTCTAAGGGAGTCCCAGTCAATACTGGGGACGTTAAAGTCACCCACTGTGACAACTCTTCACACAAAGATGCGTAGAATGAATTGCCAGATGAATTGGTAGATACAGGTATACTTCCAATATTTAAAAGACATTTTGACAGGTACACAAACAGGAAAGCTGTAGCTGTAGGTACGTACATTCTAAGTACTATAGCAACCGGCACCTGAGCTACAAATCTTTACAAAAACCTTGAATGAAGGAAATGTTTAGAGAGATATGGGTCAAAGGCAGGTAAATGGGACTAGTTTAGTTTGGGAAACTTGGTAGATATGAATGTGTTGGAATTAAGTGTCGGTTCCCGTGCTGTATGATTCTGACAAGGGGAGAAGTAAGCTTGCAGGGAACATAAGAACTGACTGCAAACATTTATGTAAGCATGGGAAGAGAAAACAATTGCTGAAATCTAGCGTAGGTCCCTCAAAATAAGAAATGGGGGAATTTACAATGGGGAACACAAAAATGGCTGCCAAACTAAATGCTTACTTTATTTCATCTTCATAAAGGCGGACATAAATACTAGAAACGACAGGAACACCGGGTTCAGTGAGAGGAAGGAACTGAAGCAAATCTGTACGAGAAACGGTCATAGAGATGTACAGCATGGAAACAGACCCTTCAGTCCGACCCGTCCATGCCGACCAGATATCCTAACCCAATCTAGTCCCACCTGCCAGCACCCGGCCCATATCCCTCCAAACCCTTCCTATTCATATACCCACCCAAATGCCTCTTAAATGTTGCAATGGTACCAGCCTC
>NC_057725.1:70103626-70105577 GCF_004010195.1 Chiloscyllium plagiosum | reverse complement strand
TAAATACTGATGCAAAATATTCATTTAGTATCTGCCCCATTTTCTGTGGCTCCACACAAAGGCCGCCTTGCTGATCTTTGAGGTGCCCTATTCTCTCCCTAGTTACCCTTTTATCCTTAATGTATTTGTAAAAACCCTTTGGATTTTCCTTAATTCTATTTGCCAAAGCTATCTCATGTCCCCTTTTTGTCCCCCTGATTTCCTTCTTAAGGAGACTCCTACTTTCTTTATACTCTTCTAAGGATTCATCGATCTATCCTGTCTATACCGGACATATGCTTCCTTCTTTTTCTTAACCAAACCCTCAATTTCTGTAGTCATCTAGCATTCCCTATACCTACCAGCCTTCCCTTTCATCCTGACAGGAATATACTTTCTCTGGATTCTTGTTATCTCATTTCTGAAGGCTTCCCATTTTCCAGCCGTCCCTTTACCTGCGAACATCTGCCCCCAATCAGCTTTCGAAAATTCTTGCCTAATACCGTCAAAATTGCCCGTTCTTCAATTTCGAACTTCAACTTTTAGATCTGGTCTATCCTTTTCCATCACTATTTTAAAACGAATACAATTATGGTTGCTGGCCCCAAAGTGCTCCCCCACTAACACCTCAGTCACCTGCCCTGCCTTATTTCCCAAGAGTAGGTCAGGTTTCGCACCTTCTGTAGTAGGTACATTCACATATTGAATCAGAAAATTGTCTTGTACACACTTAAGAAATTCCTCTCCATCTAAACCTTTAACACTATGGCAGTCCCAGTCGATGTCTGGAAAGTTAAAATCCCCTACCATAACTACCCTATTATTCTTACAGATAGCTGAGATCTCCTTACAAGTTTGTTTCTCAATTTCCCTCTGACTGTTAGGGGGTCTATAATACAACCCCAATAAGGTGATCATCCCTTTCTTATTTCTCAGTTCCACTCAAGTAACTTCCCTGGATGTATTTCAGCACAGCTGTAATGCTCTCCCTTATCAAAAATGCTACTCCCCCTCCTCTCTTGCCTCCCTTTCTATCCTTCCTGTAGCATTTGTATCCCGGAACATTAAGCTGCCGGTCCTGCCCCGCCCTGAGCCATGTTTCCGTAATTGCTATGATATCCCAGTCCCATGTTCCTAACCATGCCCTGAGCATGCCCTGAGTTCATCTGCCTTCCCTGTTAGGCCCCTTGCATTGAAAAAAATGCAGTTTAATTAATTAGTCCTGCCTGCCCTGACTGTTTGAATCACTTCTGTTCTCAGCTGTACCCATCTCAGATCGATCTCTTTCCTCACTATCGCCCTGGGTCCCACTCCCCCACCTTACTAGTTTAAATCCTCCCAAGCAGTTCTAGCAAATTTCCCTGCCAGTATATTAGTCCCCTTCCAATTTATGTGCAATCCGTCCTTCTTGTACAGGTCACTTCTACCCCAAAAGAGATTACAATGATGCAAAAATGTGAATCCTTCTCCCAACCACCAGCTCCTCAGCCATGCATTCATCTGCTCTATCCTCCTATTCCTGCCCTCACTAGCTCATAGCACTGGGAGTAATCCAGATATTATTACCCTTGAGGATCTCCTTTTTAAATTTCTGTGTAACTCTCTGTAATCTCCCTTCAGAATCTCAACCTTTTCCCTTCTTATATCGTTAGTTCCAATGTGGATAATGACCTCCTGCTGGCCCCTCTCCCCTGTGAGAATAGCTGCTGAGACATCCTTGATCCTGGCACCAGGGAAACAACACACCATTCTGCTTTTTCTCTGCTGGCCACAGAATCTGTCTGTTGTACCTCTGACTACAGAATCCCCTAACACAATTGATCTCTTGGAAGCCGACGTACTCCTCGTTGCATTAGAGCCAGTCTCAATACCAGAAACCTGGCTGTTCGTGCTACGTTTCCCTGAGAATCCATCACCCCCTACATTTTCCAAAACAGCATACCTGTTTGAAATGGGTATATCCACAAAAGAC
>NC_057725.1:70100357-70103611 GCF_004010195.1 Chiloscyllium plagiosum | reverse complement strand
CTGCAAAGGTCATTTTTGCTCCTTCACAATCTACAGACCCAGAAAATAACACCGTTGTATTCCTCTACAAACACTGCCCCAGGTTAAATTAATAGCTATGGCTTATATTTTAAGTTTAATCAAGAGACTTCTCTCCAAAAACATATAATCAAAAAAGAATCCACTATACTCACTACTGCAGCCTTTCTCTTGGACAGACTTAAAACAACAATTAACTTATCTGATTCTGTGCTGCGAACTTCGCCCAACAGTTCCTCCAAGATTAGTTGTGAATTTCACTGTTTGTTAATTTTCCCAGATGCACTCCGATGTCCAGCGTGTTGGAGAAATTGACAGGATTGAACGCTGATAAATCCGCAAGGTCTGATAACCAAAGTACTTAAGAAAGTGGCTCTAGAAAGTTGATGCACTGGTGGTCACCTTCAAATATTCTTTTGATTCAGACTAGTGAATCTGATGTCCATGGTGGGCCATTCCACTATGAACGATTTGACAGCAGAGCACTTGGAAAACCAGTGGTAGAATTGCTCAGCATAGATTCACAAAAGGGAACTAATGCTTGACAAATCCACTGAATTTTTTTTTAAGAACGTAACATGTAGAGTTGATCAAAGGGAGTCAATAGGTGTGATTTATTTGGACTTTCAAAGTTTTTTTTATTCATTCAAGGGCTGAGGATATCACTGCCTAGGTTAGTATGTTTTGCCCATCCCTAATTGCCCAGAGGGCAGTTAAGAGTCAGCTGTAGGCTAGACCACGTAAGGATGGAACTTTCCTTCCCTAAAGGAAATTAGTGAACCAGATGGGTTTTTCCAACAAACAATGGATTTGTCATCATCATTAGACTCATAATTCCAATTTTTTTATTGAATTTAAATTGCACCATCTGCTGTGGCAGGATGTGAATTCGAGTCTCTAGCATATTACCTGGGTCTCTGGATTAATAGTCCAGTAATAATACTATCAGGCTGTTACCTCCTCACAGTCCCATTAAGAGATTGACGTGTAAAACTCTCGTGCATGGGAATGGGGGCAGCATATTGAGATGGATAGAAAATTGGGTTAGCAGACAGGAAGCAGCGTTGGAACAAATACGTTTTTTTTTTGCCTGCCAGGCAGTGACCAGTGAAGTACACAGAGATCAGAAGAGCCCCAGCTATATGTTAATGATTTAGATGAGGGAACTAAATGTAATCTCAAAATTTGCATTTGATACAAAACTGGATGGAAGGATGAACTGCAGGGAGGTTGCAGAGCCCGGGCTGAGTGAGTGGGCCAATACATGCCGGATGTGGTATAATGCGGACACATGTAAGGTTATCCACTTTCGTAGCGAGAGTAGGAAGGCAGATTATTATTTGAATGGCTGTAAATTGAGGGGAATGTTTAAGGAGACCTGGGTGCTCCTGTGGACAGTTGCAGAAAGTAAGCGTGCAGGGAGAGCAGGCAGCAAAGAAGGCAAAGTGTATGTTGGCCTTCACAGTGTGAAGATTCAAGGACAGGAACAAGGATATCTTCCTGCATTAGTCAGGGCACTGGCAAGGCCACGACTGGAACACTGTGAGCAGTTTTAGTTTCCTTATGCGTTGAAGGACATTGTTCCCATTAAGGGGATGCAGGAAAGGTTGACCATATTGATTCCAACACTGACTATGAGTAGAGATCGAGTCAGTTTGAATTGAATTTACTGGATTTTAGAAGAATGAGAGCAGAAACCTATAAACTTCTAACAGGATTAGGTAGATTAGAACAGCCACCAGCTGGAGAAGAACTAACACATTCACAACACCACTGTGGCAGACAAATGCTGGTGACATTCACATCCTGAGAGAGAACATCAGACTGGTACAAATAACAAATGCCCAGTATTAAGAATAAGCAGTAAGATTCCTAGATTGAGAGAAAAGTGGAAGACATGGAACTGAGAGGTGTACCTTCTCGACTGAAGGCGACTGGTTTCTTGGGAAACAAGGTCAGTTTAATGGACGTTGTGGGTCCAAGTCAAATGACTGGCAGGTAAAGTGTTTTTGTGAAGTAAGAGATGGGTTTTATCGCTCTTGATCACTGTGCACTTCTTCTGTCAAAGTCATGACACCAGACCGTACCTACTTCATGAGCACATTCTGAAAAGAAACAGGCAGATGACAGAATCGTCTCAAACTGTTTAATCGTAAATACTAAACAAGGAAGGTACCACATTTCCATACAAAATGACTGCAAATCTATGCGTGCAGTTAAAACATTTTAGTACCCTTTCAAGACAAAAATAGTAGGAAAAATCTGAAACAAATACCAGCTTTATTCAAACTAGCAACATTTTGCCATTCCTCTACATCAACTGTTGGCTCCAAAAAACAACTTACAAGTGGTTTTATGATTTCTTTCATTATTAATTCCATAATTTGTCTCAAGATTACATCACACAAAAAAAAAATCACACTAGATAATGACACTTTGCAAAAAAAAAGAAAAGCGTTTTCTTGGTAATGAATGAACAAAGTTGCATTTGACTTTAGTTAGAGGGGTTTGGTCATTGTGGCAAACTGCTAGAAATCAGTAACATTCACATTTGTTAATCATTTAATAGTTCTTGTACAAAAGGCAAAATTTTACAAAACCTATAGAGTTAAATACAATGAGTTTTTACCAATAAAAAGCCCACAGGATTTTGAATTGTTTGTTAACTCACAAAGCAGCAAGGGTTTGGAAAAATCAGTCACTCAAGTATTCTGCCTTTATTTGTATTCTTTACATTATCAAAAGACAAGGTGGTAATTATACATCTTTGCTCCACAGGATTTTGAATGTGGGTAGAACAGTTCAGGTGTCCAAGTGCCCATGGTGATGTTGGAAGATTGGCAATGATGCGGCAGAGGAAACACATAGATAAGGAGTGTTTGTGGGGTGACAGTGGGGGGTGAGGGACATGTGAAAACCAGCCTCCACCCTGTGGATCAATGGCAGGAGTCATGGGTTCCCCTGGTGGATCTAGAGCAGGACTTTCACTTACGTGTTTTCTGGGAACAGAGTGCACGAACCACGGTGAATGTACTTTGTAGGTACACGTGGACATTCACTTGAGGTCATGTGTGGGTGCCAGCCTGTCTAGAGGGGTTGGTGGAACTCAGCATTGTTATCAAAGGGCTGAATTGACTACTCCTGTTCCCATTTTCTATATTGCCAACACCATCTCTCCACACAAAGTGTATGAGCCTCCTACACCTTTCAATGTAAGAGGCTCATACCCTGATGAG
>NC_057725.1:70089744-70099857 GCF_004010195.1 Chiloscyllium plagiosum | reverse complement strand
GACCTGAGATAGAGAAAGGGAGACTCCAGACAGAGAGAGACAAACACGCGAGACAGAGAAGGCGAGAGAGACTCAAAACATAGAGATATTCGAGACGGTGGAGAGACACGTACAAACATAATACATTAGAGATGGGGAGACAGACAGACATAGAGAGAGAGGGACGGGGTGAACGACACAAGGGGGGACAAGAAAGATGCATAGAGGAAGCTGTGTCAGTTAGGTTAAGGACTCAGAAGGCAGAGAAATACTGGTTAGGTGGATGAAGGAAGAAAAAGGGTGCAGGAGGAGAGGAGAACTGTGAGAAAAGGTGAAGAAGTGATAGGTTGGGAAATGTAAATGTAGGTTGAGGAGGAATAGGAGAAGGCAGCATTGGAACATTCAGGAAATGAAACTGATGGGATTCCCATTAAGAGCTGCTCAGTCTCCATTCCGCTATCATGACGACAAATAATGCAATGGCATGGGTCTCACTGGATAACACAAACATGACAAGAGACAGTTCAGATAGAACATCCTTCAATCCTCAAAAGGTCGGGAAGGAGGGTGGGGGTAGGTGCACAGGGATTACTTTGACAGAGACCACTGAACAGTCATCATTCTCTCCAGTAACATAACCAGCTGTCAGCACACAGCAAACTCCAACTTGTAAATGATATGGCAGCTAAATATTTCAGTGAAGAAAAATGCCTTCGGATTACCCTTGTACTGAGCATCAGTACGCATAAGTGCAGAGAGAAAACTTAAAAATTCACAACAGAAATTGATCCTGTTAATCTTGTCAACGAAACATAGGAGAAACACACGCACGCACTCACACTGAAAGACTGAGCGTGCAGAGAATGGCCCCAGTCACGCTGGGGTTACTCGAAGTGTTTGATGACTACCCCTCTCACGATTGGTTCCACACCGGTGCCAACTTACCAGTTAAACAGGTTTAAACTCAAGTTTATTTTGACAACAGCTCAGTATGGTTTGCTGTCATTCTTCGAGCGCTTTAGTTGAACTTTGAGGCGCTTCATGCCAATCTGAAAGCCATTCATTGCCTGTATGGCAGCCTGTGAGGAAACTGGGTTGTCATAGCTTACAAATCCTGCAAGCATAAAAACAAAGCAGAACAGCAGAGTCAGCCACATGAGATTCAAAGCAGCAGCTGGGCAACATTCAATGAGCTCAACTGAGGCAGGATCACAGCTCTATCAAACAGGCGCACATTTCGGCAATGAGCAAAGACCTGAACACTTTGTCCGCTCAGAAAACAACTGAGACCTTGATCTGACTGGAACATTTCTGTGCTGGGCGAGTTGCAGTTCGCCAGCGTAGCTCAATGCAAGCTGGAGGAACAGCGTCTCATTTTGTACTTAAGATACTTTACAGCCTTCAGTTGCCAAGTCTGATTTTAACAATTTCAGAGCATGAACACTGTCCTCCATTAATAGCCCTACGCCCAAGCTCTCATTGCGTTTGCTCTCAGCTATCTTCTGCTATGAACATTAATTCCATTAACACTAATTCTTAATCAGTACCCTCCTCTCCACCAACAATAACACTCATTAAGCAGCCTTTGTCAACAGCATAAAGTCCACCATTTTCCAGACAACTTCAGTTCCAACAAACAGTCAATGGACTTAAAACATTATAGAGATGGAAATGTGTTGCTGGAAAAGCGCAGCAGGTCAGGCAGCATCTAGGGAACAGGAGAATCGACGTTTCGGGCATTAGCCCTTCTTCAGGAAACTGCCTGACCTGCTGCGCTTTTCCAGCAACACATTTCCATCTCTGATCTCCAGCATCTGCAGACCTCACTTTCTCCTTAAAACATTATAGAGTCATAGAGATGTACTGCACGGAAACAGACCCTTCGGTCCAACCTGTCCATGCCGACCAGATATCCCAACCCAAACTGGTCCCACCTTCCAGCACCCGGCCCATATCCCTCCAAATCCTTCCTATTCATATACCCATCCAAATGCCTTTTAAATGTTGCAATTGTACCAGCCTCCACCACTTCCTCTGGCAGCTCATTCCACACACATACCACCCTCTGCGTGAAAAAGTTGCCCCTTTTGTCTCTTTTATATCTTTCCCCTCTCACCCTAAACCTATGCCCTCATGGCTCTGGACTCCCCCACCCCAGGGAAAAGACTTTGTCTACTTATCCTATCGCTGCCTCTCATGATTGATAAACCTCTATAAGGTCACCCCTCAGCCTCCGACGCTCCAGGGAAAACAGCCCCAGGACATTCAGCCTCTCCCTTTGGCTCAGATCCTCCAACCCTGGCAACATCCTTATAAATCTTTTCTGAACCCTTTCAAGTTTCACAACATCTTTCCGATAGGAAGGAGACAAGAATTGCACGCAATATTCCAACAGTGGCCTAACCAATGCCCTGTACAGCTGCAACATGACCTCCCAACTCCTGTGCTCAATACTCTGACCGATAAAGGAAAGCATACCAAACGCCTTCTTCACTATCCTATCTACCTGCGACTCCACTTTCAAGGAGTTATGAACCTGCACCCCAAGGTCTCTTTGTTCAGCAACACTCCCGAGGACCTTACCATTAAGTCTTTTTTGTTTCTCTCCTTACATTACACTTCACTGACACTAAAAGTCAAACCCTATATTCCTGGAATCATCACAAAAATTAAAGGTTTTAAAAAGAATGCAGCATTTCCTATTTTACCTAATGTTTAGACTCAGGTTGATAGAAAACATGGACCAGTTACTGAACTTAATATTTGTTAGAAGTAACTAACTACAGACAAACAATTATGAACAGTGAGCATACAACTCCATTATTTCCTTCTAGTGGTTCGATGGCTTCAGTCCAAACATTTCCAGCCAGGAGCTGTCCTGGGAGCCCCACTCGCAGCTGTTAGCGGACAGGAGGCCTTTGGCATTGATTATTGGTTACTAGCCCACAGGCCAATTCGCTATTCGTTGCTGGCCAATACTCCACTCATACACAGCCCCCTCGTTACAATCCACTTCTAACTAGGCTTCCCTCACTATCTGACCAATCGCTGTGTAAACAGGGCCTAACAGGAGTGTCAGGAAACTTACTTTTAAAAACCGAGTAATCCTTCAACAATCCTTTGCTTGAACAGCATCCTCTTTCGCATTTCAGTCCATAGTCTAAAGATGGTTTCTTTCTGATTATAGATGCTGCTCGCGCTGAGTTTCTCCAATCTTTCTGCTTTTAATTCAGGATTCCAGCATCTACAACACTTGGCTTTTCTTTGATCATTTTATAGGTAAGCCGACATTGAAGAAACTCTGCTCTCCTCCCCAAAGGGATTGCCACTTCAGCTTTCTGAGATTGCGCATCTTTTCCCTCTTAGCGTTTGATAAGGTGTTTAAGTAACTTTGCCTTCACAGCCTTTCTCGGCAGCTGTCTCTGGAATTATAGAATGGCTTCAATGCAGATGGAGGCCATTCAGCCCATCCAGTCAGCACTGACCTTCCGAAGAGCATCTCATGCAGATCCCTACCGTCTTCCTGTAACTCTGCTTTTACCAGTTAATTCACCCAGCCTGCACATTCCTGGATACTACAGCACAATTTATCATGGTCAGCCCAACTAACCCCTCAAGTCTTTGGACAGTGGGAGAAAACCAGAGCACCCAGTGGAAACCTATGCAGACAACAGAGAATGTGCAAATTCCACACAGAGTCACCCAAGGTTAGAATTGAAGCCGCGTCCCTGGGGCTGGGAAGCAGCAGTGCTAACAATCATGCCACCGCACTGCCACATGCCTGCCTCGAGCTCCAATGTAACCCACACTGATTCCAACTGATGTGCCATCCTTCATGCTTCAAATTCATTCCAAAATGTCCTGGTGCCCACTTCTATTTTACTCTTTGTCCCAACCAATTGCCTTACAGTAATTAGCTCGACCAAAATAAAATGCAGCATGAATAAGGGCGCTCAGTTAGATCGTCATAGAAATCCAACAGGTTACGGATAAACACAGCCGTAAAGAAGGTGCTTAGCATGCTTGCCTTCATTGCTCAGACTGTTGAGTTTAAGAGTTGGGACGTCATGTGCAGTTGTACAGAGCGTTGGTGAGGGTACTTTGGATTACAGTGTACAGTTCTGGTCGCCCTACTATAAGAAGGATATTACTAAATAATCTTTGCATGCTCACTCTCTATGGGAGTAGCACTAGTTGACTGGAGGAAGGTGAATGTTCTTCCTCTATTCAAGAAAGGGAATAGGGAAATCCCTGGGAATTACAGACCAGTCAGTCTTACGTTTGTGGTAAGCAAGGTACTGGAAAGGATTCTGAGAGATAGGATTTGTGATGATTTGGACAAACAAAGCTTGACTAAAGCTAGTCAGCATGGCTTTTTGAGGAGCAGGTCATGCCTCACCAGCCTCATTGAGTTCTTTGAGGATGTGACGAGACAAGTTGATGAAAATCGAGCAGTGGATGTGGTGTGTGTGGATTTCAGTCAGGCATTTGATAAGGTTCCCCATGGTAGGCTCATTCAGAAAGTTAGGAGGTATGTGGCTATCTGAATACAGAACTGGCTGGCCAAAAGAAGACAGCGAGTAGTAGCGGATGGAAAGCATTCCGCTTGGAGGTTGGTGGCCAGTGGTGCCCCGCAATGATCTGTACTTGGGCCTCTCCTCTTTGTGGTTTTTAATAAATGACTTGGATGAAGAAGTGGAAGGGTGGGTGAGTAAGTTTGCCAATGACACAAAGGTCAGTGGTGTTGTAGATAGTGTCGAGGACTGTTGCAGGCTACAACAAGATATTGACAGGATGCAGAGATGGGCTGAGAAGTGGCAGATGGAGTTCAACCTGGATAAATGCGAGGTGGTTCATTTTGTAAGGTCAAACTTGAATGCTGAATACAGGGTTAAAGGCAGGATTCTTGGCACTGTGCAGGAACAGCAGAATCTTGGGGTCCACACATAGATCCCTCAAAGTTGCTATCCAAGTTGATAGGGTTATTAAGGAGGTATGTGGTGTTTTGGCTTTCATTAACCGGGGGATTGAGTTTAAGAGCCGCGAGGTTTTGTTGCAGCTCTATATAGCCCTGGTTAGACCACACTTGGACTATTGTGTCCAGTTCTGGTCGCCTCATTATAGGAAGGATGTAGACAGGATGCAGAGGAGATTTACCAGGATGCTGCCTGGATTGGAGGGCTTGTATTATGAAGAAAGGTTGAATGAGCTAGGGCTTTTCACAGTGGAGAGAAAAAGGAAGAGAGGTGACTTGATAGATGTGTACAAGGTAATGACAGGCATAGATAGAGCAGATAGCCAGAGAGTTTTCCCCAGGGCAGCAATGGCTGTCACAAGGGGTCAAAATTTTACGATTGGAAGGTAAGGAGATATATGAGATAGGTTCCTTAAACAGAGAATGGTGAGTGCATGGAATGCACTGCCAGTGGTGGTAGTAGAGTCAGAGACATTAGGGACATTTAAGCGACTGCTGGACAAGCACATGGATGGCAGTAAATTGAGGAGTGTGTAGGTTAATTTGATCTCAGATTGAGATAAATGCTTGGCAAAACATGGTGGGCTGAAGGGCCTGTACTGTGCTGTGCTGTTCTTGTGAGTTTAAAGCTTAAGGTACAGCCCTAATCATTCGTCGCAAGAGGACACTGGCCCCAGCACAGTTCAGGCCAGTGACCAGTATAGCTCCCTTCTACTACAGTACTGTGGTGACAGTGCCCCATAACCAATGACCTAGCCTTCAACACTCCCTGGAGAAAAACAAATTTCCAAACACAAATGAAATTCCTCATCCACTTGAATGGGAAGCCTCTTATTTTGTAACTACATTGTGTGGCACTATACTGTGGCAAATGGGATGGACCAGATCCAGCAGCTCAAAACACTGGCACATGCTGAGGCAGTGGCAGGATTGCAGGCAAGCATAATCTCTAACCTCTGAGCCATGAGGTCATGCTGCAGCTGTACAAAACTCCGCGTACACTTCTGGTCACTGCATTATAGGGAGGATGTGGAAACTTTGGAAAGGGTTCAGAGGAGATTTACTAGGAAGTTGCCTGATATGGAAGGAAGGTCTTATGAGGAAAGGCTGTTTTCGTTAGAGAGAAGGTTGAGAGGTGATTTAATTGAGGCATAAGATAATCAGAGGATTAGAAAGGGTGGACAGTGAGAGCTGTTTTCCTTGGATGGTGATGGCTAGCACGAGGGGACAGACCTTTAAATTGAGGGGTGATAAACATAGGAGAGATGTCAGAGGTAGTTTCTTTACTCAGAGTAGGAAGAGTGTGGAACGCACTGTCTGCTACAGTAGTAGACTCACCAACTGTCAACTGTAAGGGCATTTAAATGGTCATTGGACAAACATATGGATGAAAATGGAATAGTATAAGTTAGATGGGCTTCAGATTGGTTCCACAGTTGGAGCAACTTCGAGGGCCAAAGGGCCTGTACTGTGCTGTAATGTTGTGTTCATGATCGAACTCATCCCACACTCTATTGAGTCTAACTTCACGGGTACAAAGTGCAGAGGTATAAGACAGAAGCAACATCAGCTCCAAAAATGAGGTGCCCGATTGGTGCAATACTGGACTACTTGCAGATGAGTTAGGATAAGCAGTAGGTGATAGATCTGGCTAAGTGATAAGACAACCAGCAAATCGGAGCAGAACTCTGCAGTGCTGTCCAGCTGTCCAGCATGGGTGGCTCAGTGGTTAGCATTACTGCCTCTCAGCGCCAGGGACCTGGGTTCGATTCTAGCCTCGGGTGACTGTCTGTGTGGAGTTTGAACATTCTCCCTGTGTCTGCGTGGGTTTCCTCCCACAATCCAAAGATGTGCAGGTCAGGTGAACTGGCCCCATAGTGTTGCCCATAGTATTCAGGGATGTGCAGGTTAGGTGCATTAGTCAGGGGGCAAATGTGGAATAATTGGCTGGGGGAATGGGTCTGGGTGGACTACTCTTTGAGGGGGGACTGCTTGGGCCAAAGGGCCTGTTTCCACACTGTAGGGATGCTATGATACTGCTGTGAATGATGGTGCACAAATACATTAACAGGGGCAGGCTCAAAAAACATTCCCATCCTTTATCATTATTCTTTCATGGAATGTGTGCGGCACATGTAAGGCCAGCATTTGTGCATCGCTAATTGCCCATGAATCAAGTGGCTCACCAGGCCTCTCCAGAGGGCAGTTGAGAGTCAATCAGTGCTATGGGTCTCAAGACAATTATAGACCGGATAAGGACAGCACATTTCCTTCTCAAAAGGACACGAGTGAATCAGATGGATATTTACAAAAAAATGGAATTGAATTTTCACTGTTGGTTTGGTGAGGTTCTAGTCCATATCCCCATCGGATTATTCTTGGCATGTGAAACACTATGCCAGTGAAGTATTACCACACCACTGCTGAGACTGTTAGTTTTGGTTTTTAATCATTTCTGGGTTGGAGCTGTGAACTGAAGGTGGTCTTTGAGCCGTGAGCCACAACTTGATTTAAAAAGAAAGGAGAACAAATGAATTAATTGCTTATTCGTAAAGCCAAGCCTGGAAGTTAATTGCAGGTTGATTCTTGTTCAGAGAGCACTGCAGATGTTTCGATGCCGGAGACGTATTATGTTCAAACAGGTGCATTATGTTCAAATGTTAACTGGGGCCTCACAGGGAGTTATGGTGCCAATCAGTCTAACAAAGAAACTGCTGGAATAAGCAGCAAAACCAAAGTTTGCTCTGCATTTGAACTGTGTGGCCTTTTTGAGGAGAACTGTAGCTACTACACCAAACAGATTTGATAGCTCTCTGGTTGTCCTCTCATTGTCAATTTTTCAAAAGCTCAGAATGGAATCTCAGTTCTAAAAACTGAATGAATATTCCGTGGAGCTTACTGGTAGTTATTTGCATTGACTGGTGTGTTTGGAAATCAGGCAAGACAGAATATCATGTGCCTGTGATATTACAGATTATGAAAAGTGCTAAAGTGAACTGGCCAGTTATATTTCCCTTATATTTCTTTATCTCTTAATGCGTCTGTCTGTCTTTCTGAGAGTGGGGCTCGAATTGAGCAGGATTGGGGTTAAATCAGAGACATTAATTAGATCACCTTGCTTTGCTAAAGTTACTGTATTATTAATAAATTGTTAATTTTTTTCATTTGAGTGTATAAATTGGGTGTATGCTATCTGTTATTCTGGAACTGGTTATTTTTAAAAGTCTGGTTAGGAACCTTGGGGTTCATTTTGAGCGTTGAGTATTTTAATTTGCAAAACCGGGAATGGGGAGGCTGATTTGATTTGTCTGTCTGCCTGTCTCCGGGTTGCAATGCCACTATTGCTCCTCAATAATAGTGGAGTGCAACAGCTCCACAGCAATGAAAAAGATTCATGTACAGCCATCTGTCAAGGGGCCAATCACCTCAGTCCTCTCCAAAGTTCAGAAGGAACTTGAACAGGAGCACATAAAGAGCTCTTTGAGCCTAAACTGTTATTCAATAAGTTAACAGCTTGTCTTGCACCTCAAAGTGACCTTCCCATACAATCTTGACATCATCTGATCTACTTAGTACGCAACAATCTACTGAATCCATAGCTCTGTGAGGTGGAGAATTCTGAAGTCTCTCAACACTTTAAGTCAAAGAATTTTGCTTCAGCTTAGTCCTAGATGGATTCCTTAAGTTTGATACAGTGCATTTTAGATTCACTGCCAAAGAACCAACGTCTCAGCATCTACCCTAACGAGTACCAGAGAATCTGATACACTTCAATTAGATCACTTCATTCTTCTCAACTCCAGGTCATATAGGTCCAGTCTCCCTCAACTTCTCCTCATTGTAGAAGCATCCCCTTCAGCAAGGAGATCAAAACTCCAATACAGATGGGTGTGAACTGACAGGCAAGGGGCAAATGGAGTTTAATACAGGAAAAACTGTTGGCGGGCGGCACAGGGATTGGAGGGTGTATGATGAAATTTGGGATTATTTGAAAATGACAAGGTACGTTGAGAGGGTGGATAGGAAAAGCATATGTGATCTTCACCTTCATAACAGTGTTGAGTGCAAAAACAGGGCAACTTGCTGAACTAGCAAATCGTGTCCATTTCTAGTCTGTATAAATTAGGAAGGATGCAAAGGTCCCCAGAGGAGATTTACCAGAACTCAGCTACAAGGTCAGGTTATTTCAATTCTTTGAGTAAAGTAGTTTCTCTTCATCTCACTCGTGGCTCTATAGCTGATGATCTTGAAGTTGTGAAACCTACCTACTGACATGGCAACGAATGGAAATAGAATGTTCTTCCTTACCCTCCCAAAATTGTTCATAACTTTGAGCACCTCAATAAGGTAACCTCATAATCGATTCGGCTTCAAGGAGAAAAAGCCGAATCTCTCTTAAGTTTTCCTACTATCTAAACTCCCTCATTTCTGGTATCATTCTCATAAATCTCCTCTCAACTCTCTTCAGGACTTTGACATCCCTCCTTAAATAAGGTACTCAGACGGAAAACAATATCTCAAATATCTTGACCAATGATTTGTAGAGGTGTAGCATCACTTCCCTGCTTTTATATGCTAAGCCTCGACTTATTAACCACAGGATCCTATAAAGCTGCTTCAGAGAAGTGTGCTCTTGAACCCTGAGGTCCCTCTGCTCCTTGGAGGGGGCTGCAGAGGAGTGTTGCCAGCGTTTGGAGGAGTGGTGGTTGAGAATCAAATCCCACCAGTCAGCTCTGAAGGTCAAAGCTCTCACACAGACAGCAAACTCTAGCCACCAGACACTATACTCAACACAGAAACTGTACATTTTTCAGCAACATACCCACCAAAGCATTTACTCAGGTTTGTCTGCTTGTCAATGAAAACCTTGGCAGAAACAACATTCCCGAAAGGCATAAACATCTGGAGCAGATCTTGATCGCCGAACTCCTGGGGCAGATGGTATATAAATAGATTACCTCCCTCTGGTCCTGAAAAAGACAGCAAGCAAGAGCAGAAAGCGACAGGAGTATCGGATAGAGGGAATATGGGGTTTGTTGAGTCAGAGGATGAAGAGACAGAGAGAGAGAGAGAGGACAGAGGGTGGAAAGAGGGAGACAGGGTGCGGGGGCGTGGAGAGAGAGCACGCACATGGGGAGGGTGGAGAGAAAGAGAGAGAG
>NC_057725.1:70082793-70089177 GCF_004010195.1 Chiloscyllium plagiosum | reverse complement strand
GAGGGGTTGTAAAAGAGCCAAACAGGTTGGGTTTATAAGAACCCAAAATTAGGTTTAATGAGCCGGAGAGAGATGAGGTAAAGTAGTCAGACACAGGGGGCAAAAGAGCCAGTAAGAGACGAGTTAAAACCGCCCGGAGAGATAGCAGTGTGAATAGACAGAGAGAAATGAAGGGAGGAGGAAAAAGAAAATCACCATCAGTTGGAGTGAATCTCACATCCCACCCCAAATCCAATCCTTGAACTCACACACGCATTCACAAAGGGCAGGCTCATACACCCTGCCACACCCACAGCCTTCTGGTGTCCTGACATCCCTCCAAATCATCTCCAGGCCCTGACATATCCTTCACCCCACACCACACCACACAACAGATTACCACCACCCCCGCCATCCCACACACACCTAATCTGATTCTCCAATCCTTTCAACACCAGATAGCTGCTTCATTTGCATAGCACCATGGGTGTTTAAACATGGCATAATGAGGGACTCACATTGGTACAAGTTAACTTGACACAGATTCCACGGCTGCTCACACTAACATGAGGAAACTGTGAGGGGAGTGTCAGAATGGACATGGCTAGGACGTGCCATCTTGATCGACCAGGTTCACTCTCAAGAACTCACTGCTGCCGTGCATGTTCCTTTCAGAAGGGAAGCCAGTGCAGGGGAGCCCTCCACCTGTCATCCAAGCTAAGCCCCTTGCCTGTCCCATCATGTGCCTGTTGAGCAGAGTACATGGCTAATACTCCAGCACAATCCTCCAGTTGGCCGAAGATGCCATGCTTCGCCTGGTGCTCAAGAACATTCAGTGCCTTGTGGATGTTCCCACTTACCTTCTTTCTGACTTCCGGCTGCACTGAGGCTCTGTTGGCTGAGGAGACACTGGTTGTAGAGGGAGGGGAGTGCTGCAGCTGCGTACTGCTGAATCCCTGAGTATGCCTGGGTCAGAGCGTCCATGGCACTGCCTGTACCATTCGACAGGCCTCCAGATCCAAGCCCTCCATTCAAAGCCGCCATACCTGGGGATCAACAGCACCGTTCATCATCAGCTTGCAGGATGTGTTACACTAGCTCATCATGAAGCAACAAGGCCTGACCAACACCAAGCCCTGGTTAGTACATAACTTACTAAAACCCCACAGCAGACTGGAGTCCAACTTCCCATTTCCACCTTCCCTTCCCCATCCCCCCACCCCAACTCCAAACAAACACAGGAATCAATGACCTACATACACCTTTCTCATTAGACAGGAGTTCAACATCTCTCAATTCCACCCGACCAGAGTCTGGCCCCTCTACCCCAGGCCAGAGTTACATAAAAACCCAACAGAGATGCAGTCACTATGACCACGTGGCCCGCTAGTTCAGTTACACTGACTGAAAGCTTCTGAACATGGCCTGACAAGTAGCGGCTGTGCTGCAGAAAAGGCTTCCATTTTTGTCAGGTCCACACACATTGATAAAATGCTAAAACTAAATGCAACATCAGACTTGTTGCTGCTGGAAACTTGCTTCACGTCTGCGCTGATAGGAACAGCATGCCCTTCACCTGCTAAAGAGCTGACGTTGAGACCGCCCGATGCCCCTGCCAGTGTCTGCAGAGCCCCCAGCGATGCCATTGGGTTCACCGATGAGGAGCTGGTACTGTTACTGCTTGAAGACCCTGCAGTGAAAGGAGGAACGCGAGAGTCAAAACATCAGACAAAAAAATTGAACAAGGACAAAACGTTTGGATACATCCCTTTCAAATGGGTATAACCCAAGCTGCCAATCTCAACAGCGCCACACACTGCAGTCAACAATGTGTCCTCTATGTGGAGTGGGGACTGGAACAGAACAAAAAGTCACATTGGACTTGAAACATTAACGCTATTGCTCTCTTCACATACACTGCCAGATCTGCCGAATTTCTCCAGTGCTTTGTTTTCATGATTGCTTGGAATGAAGTAACTTAAAGGCTACAAAGCAAATGGATTTACTGAGGCAGGCTCCATCAGAAATGCTGATAATGTGGTTGACCCAAAATTGGCATCTGGACAATTGTTAGCAATATCCACATCTTATGAACATTGGAAATAAAACTAGCACACAAACCCTAATTTTGAACTCCCCCACCCAAGGGAAAAGACTTTTGCTATTCATCTTATCTATGCTCCTCATGGTTTTATAAACCTTAACCTCCTAGGCTCCCGTGAAAAAAAGTCCTAGCCTACCCAGCCTCTCCGTATCACACAAACCCTCCATTCCCAGCAACATCCTGGTAAATCTTTTCCAAACCCTCTCCAATTTAATAATATTCTTTATAGTTTTAAGGTGAGAGGAGAAAGGTTTTAAAGCAACCTGAGGGGCAACTTTTTCAAACGGTGGGTGGTTCTTTTATTTATATAGAATCCCTACAGTGTGGAAACAGGCCCTTCGGCCCAACAAGTCCACACTGGCCCTCTTGAAGAGTAACCCAGGCAGACCTATTCCCCTATATTTACTCCTGATGTACCTACTCTACACATCCCTGAACACAATGGGCAATTTAGCTTGGCCAATTCACCTGACCTGCACATCTTTGGAGGAAACCCACGCAGACACAGGGAGAATGTGCAAACTCCACACTGACAGTCACCCAAGGCTGGAATCAAACCCGGGTCCCTGACGCTGTGAGGCAGCAATGCTAACCACTGAGCCAACGCGCTGCCCCTAAGAAATTTCAGACATTTCCAGATCCTTTTCCAAATCACCAAATTTGGCTTTTTTTCAGTGAGCTTTCTTCACCTTTTCCTTCTGCTTTCCCATAACTGATCCAACTGCATTCCTCATCACTTTAAAATCAGCTGCATTTGCTCCTCAACCTGCCCCATTATTAGAGCCCCAACTATGTCACATCAAGAAAAGCCTTTTGTCCCTGTCCCGTGCTGACCGTTCATATATCGGATGAACTGACTGGAGGAATTGGTAGATGTCCAGTTGATAGATGCAGTAACAACATTTAAAAGACATTTGGACAGGTATATGAATAGGAAAGGTTTAGAGAGATGTGGGCCAAATGCAGGCAGGTGGGACTAAATTTAGTTTGGGAAACTTGGCCGTCATGGAGAAATTGGAGGGTCTGTTTTCATGCTGTACGGCAAAGATTATGGAAAAACCAAAGGCATTTAGTAAATACGTTAAGTGTAAGAGGATTACCAGGGAAAGAGTGGGGCCTATTAGAAACCAAAGGGACAATCTGAGCCTGGAGCCAAATGATATGGGTGGGGTCTTACATGAATATTTTTCGTTTGTATTCACATTCTACCTGGAAATGTTAGTTGGGATGGTGTAGGTCTAGAATATCTTGGGATGAGTAAGGAGGAGGTACAAGATGTTTGATCAACCATAAAGCCATGAATCTCCAGGGCCCAATGAGGGCCAGGTTGCTATGGAGGCATCGGAGCAGATAGCTGGGGCTCTGGCAGTGATATTTAATAGCTGGTCAGAGGTGAATCACTGGATGACCTGAGGTGTATTGTTCCTTTGGTCACATAGCGATAGGCCAGGTAATTATAGACTTGAAAGTCCGATGTAAATGGTGGGGAAATTATTGGAAAAAGTGGTGAAGGAAAGGATTAATTAACACTTAGAAAGGCAAAGATTGATCAGGCACAGTCAACATGAATTGGTTGGACAAAGATCCTGCCTGGCTAATTTAGTTACATTTTTGAAAAGGTGACAAAATATATCAATGAGGGTAGTGCAGCTATTGGGATTTTCATCGATTTCGGTAAGGCCTTTCACAAGGTCCCACATGGACGGGGTTGGCCCAAAATGTAAGAGCTCATGATGGATCCAAGACAAGTTGGCAGACTGGATACAGAACTGGCTTCCAAATAGGAGACAAAGGACGATGGTGGAGGGTTGTTCTTGTGTTTGGAAGGCTGTGACCAGCAGTGTAGCAACCATTGCTATTTGTTATCTATTCAAGTCATTGACAATGTAGAAGGTATAATTAGCAAGTTGGCAGATGACTTGACGATTGATGGCGCTGTTGATAGTGAGGAGGATGGTCTCAGGCGATAGTCTAATATTGATCAGCTGAAAAACTGGGCAGAGCAATAGCAGATGGAACACCATTTACATCGGACTTTCAAGTCTATAATTACCTGGCCTATCGCTATGTGACCAAAGGAACAATACACCTCCAGTCATCCAGTGATTCACCTCTGACCAGCTATTAAATATCACTTATGCTGATAAGTGTAAGGTGATGCATTTTGGCAGGTCTAACAAGAGAAGGAAATACACAATGAATGATAGGCCCTTAGGGAGTACTGAAGAACAAAGTAACCTTGATGTACAAGTCCACAAATCTCTGAAGATGTCAGCACGGATAGACAGGGTGGTGAAAAAGGCAGAAGGTATGCTGCATTCATTGGCAGGGTGTAGAATAGAGGATCAAGAAAGCCTTGTTACAACTTTATAAAACCATTAGTGAGTTTTGAGAAGATTTGTAGCTCAGGTTGAGGTTCTGGATGTAGGTTTGCTCACTGAGCTGGAAGGTTCATTTTCAGATGTTTCGTCACCCTACTAGGGATCATCAGTGAGCCTCCAGATGAAGCACTAATGACAAGGCCCACTTTCTATTTGCGTGTTTAGAAAACAATGATTGGACCACAGGTAGAATACGGTGTGCAGTTCTGGTTGCAATATCATTGGAAGGACATGATTGCACTAGAGGGGACGAACAGGAGATTCACAGGGATGTTGCCCGAGATGAAAAGTCTCAGATATGAGGAGAGATTGCAGACCTGGTTTGTTTTCCCTGAGTCAGTGCAGGCTGAAGGGGGTGGGGATCCGATTGAGGAAGACAGAATTGAGAGGAAACCTCATCATGATGTCTCTGCCAACCACTTGTCAACCATTTTATCCTGTCACAAAATTTCTGACAGTTTGAAACGTGGCTTTTTTGGATTTGTCCTGATCTCCACAAAACAAAGTTTTGATATCATGCAATATCGAGAGAGGCATCAAGTACTGAAACAAGAACATTTGGCTGAAATAAAAACAAACTACTGGAGAAACTCAGCTTATGTGGAAATATTGGTAAACGGAAGGCAACATTGAGTCATGTGATTCTTCTCTGGCCCCTCCTCCTTTCACTGAGGTTGACATGTTAACTCTCCTTTCTTCTCAGATGCTGCCAAACTTGCTGAATTTTTCCAGCTTTTCTTTCAGATCTTCAGCATCCAAAGTTTGTGGTTTTATTAAGATTATGCTGACCCTTTATAAAGTTCTGGTTAGGTCACAAACCTCCAGCAATTTTTTGTTTAGTTCTGGTTTCTGTACTTTCAGAAGAATATGAGTGCCCCTAAGAGAACGCAGAAAAGATATTACGAGAATGGTACCACGGGGGGTTGAGCGATTTTAACTACAAGATTTGAATGGGAATGCCAGGGTGGTTCTCCATAGAACAACAGAAACTGAGGAGAGATATGATGAAGGGTACAAGATGATAACAGGTTTTAAGACAAAGAGAAAAGCCATTCCCTTAAGGTTTTGGGAGAAGGATTAGGTGCCCTTTCATGAACAGATTAAAGCATTCAGCAACTGTGGTCCTGCTCAATGTCTTGACAACCT
Source organism: Chiloscyllium plagiosum (assembly GCF_004010195.1). NCBI lineage: Eukaryota > Metazoa > Chordata > Chondrichthyes > Orectolobiformes > Hemiscylliidae > Chiloscyllium > Chiloscyllium plagiosum. Next base: position 70,083,567 of record NC_057725.1, on the reverse strand, counting down.
TACCTGAACAGGTCAGTGCATTCAGGGGACTGCTGCCTGTTGTCAATGCATTGGTGCCTGGTGATGTGTTCTGAGCTGCACTTGCCGCTGCAGCCAGAGCAGCAAGGTTCTGTAGCTGCATGGCATTCAGGCCTGAAAGGGAATGAAACATTGTATTCATGCAACATAGAGGCACAGCCTGAAACAGCAAGTATAAGACTCATGGGAGATGAACCATGAATCCCAGAGGAAAACCTTCAGGTATGGGTCTTAAGGCCCAAGATCCTCAATTTCAATCATACCTGCTACCAGAGATAGAGAGCACACCCACCCTGTCACAAAGTGGGACCCAGAGACTAAACAGCAGTGTCAGCTAAACATCCACAGATATGCTTGATGGGTAGGACTGTTACACTGTTCAACTGTGAGCTGGGCCCCACCATTGTCTGCCAAGTTAGGGTTGCATGCAATAAGGCACGGCCAGGTCAGAGGTACTCACCAGCCATGGGATGTAGGTTGCTCAGTGCATTGAGGTTCCCCGAGGAGGCTGACTGCTGTAGGAGCTGCAAATAAAGCTAGACATTACACCAAAACAAAACAGAGTATGTCAGCAGTGTCCGGATTACCAGGTAACGAGAGACACAGAGAGAGACAACGAAGGGGCAAAAGAAAGACAGAGAGGAAAAGAGAGTCAGACAGATCGATTGCAAACAGGAGGCAGAGGACAGCAGGAAAGAGGCAGAGGTGAGGTGGGAGGGGGCGTCAGAAGGAGGCGACAAGGGGGGCAGGGGTGGA
>NC_057725.1:70081302-70082558 GCF_004010195.1 Chiloscyllium plagiosum | reverse complement strand
GAGAGAGACAGACAGGGAGGGGGGGAGGGATGGGGGGAGAGAGAGAAGGAGAGTGTGAGAGAGAAAGAGAATGGGAAGGTGGGGAGACAGAGGGAAATGTCAGCAATGAGAGAATGGGGAAAGAAACAACATGAGGGCTAGAGTTATTTTAATTCCTCTACTGAACATGGACGTCGCCGCCAAGGACAGCAATTAATGACTATTAGCTTCATGACGTGCTATGTTAAACAGTTCAGATGTTGGTGAGGAGTTAACACATCATTGTGGATCTGGAATCCCACACAGACCAGTCAGGTTAAGCATGTCCGATGTGGTTCCTTGTTTGATGGTGGAGAACGGAGTAGGTTCCCCACACTCAGGTGAGGAGCCAGTGCTTTTCCTGCTCCTTGGATGCGGCCTGACCCGCTGTGCTTTTCCAGCACCATTCTGATCTAAACTCTGGTTTCCAGCATCTGCAGTCCTCACATTTGCCCAGAGGTGACAGCATGAGCAAATGTGAGGGTAGATTTGAAACCGGTGGGGGGGGGGACAGCAGGAGGAGAGCGTAAGATGACTATGGTTGAGTGTCAGATGTACAACATTGAGGTTGAGGGTACTATGCAGCTGATAGTGCTGGGAATAGTGAATCCATGATGGATGGATTAGCATGGGGATCGAGGCGAGATCGTGGGGGTCACTGAGAGGAGCAAGGAGGGATCAGGGACGATTGTAAGGATCATGGACTTTGGCGGGGGCGCAGAAGGATTGTGGGGAATTATTAAGAGCAGTGCAGAGGGATCGCGGTCGATTATTGCTGGGAGCAAGGACGGATCGCAGAAGTTACAGACATGAACAGCATGAGCAAACATTCCCATCTCCAGATTGGTAAAACAGGCAAACTGCTTGCTACATCTCCTAAGCAATGTGAAAACGACACGGGGAGCATGAACACATTGTGGCCTCTAGCCCTTCTCTGCCAATACTCACTGCTAAATACTGAGGTCCCAGTGTATTGAGTCCAGCCAAGTTGCCCCACATGGTGGCTGCATTGAGCTGCTGCATCTGCTGTTGGAGCTGCTGAGCCATACGCTTCTGCTCCTTGTCCTTCTGTGTGTCAGCAAACTTCACAACAATTGGCGAAGAACAACCCTGTGCAGGAAGAAGCAGGTGATCAGACAGACAGGACGGCATGGGGGATGGGAATAGAGGGCACCAGTGAGCTAGGGGATGGACAAAGGAGAGGTGGACAAGAGAATGGGGCGGAGAGCGTGCGCGGG
>NC_057725.1:70078158-70080090 GCF_004010195.1 Chiloscyllium plagiosum | reverse complement strand
GAGGGGATTGAGAGAGCAAGGGTGAGAGAGAGAGAGGAGGATGAGGGGAGTGAGAAAGAGAAAGTGAGAGAGGGGTTTTGGAGACAGAGAGGGGAAGAGACGGCGAGGGGAGTGACAGACAGCGACAGACAATATAAAACAGTACAGGCTCTTCAGCCCACAATATTGCACTGAGCATTTATCTCAATCTGAGATCTACCAAGCCTACATACTCAATTTACAGCCAACCGTCCATGTGCTTGTCCAGCAGTCGCTTAATGTCCCTAATGTCTCAGAGTCTATTACCCCTGCTGGCAGTGCATTCCACATACTGACCACTCTCTGTGTAAAGAATCTATCTCTGACATCTCCCCTATACATCCTTCTATCATCTTAAACCTCTCATGACAGCCATTTCTGTCCTGGGGAAAGGTCTCTGGCTATCTACTCTATCTATGGCTCTCATTACCTTGTCCACCTCTATCAAGTCACCTCTCTTCCCCCTTCTCTCCAGTCTGAAAAGCCCTAGCTCACTCAACCTTTCTTCATAAGACAAGCCCTCCAATCCAGGCAGCATCCTGGTAAATCTCCTCTGCACCCTCTAAAGCATCTACATCCTTCCTATGTTGAGGCAAGCAGAACTGGACACAATATTCCAGGTGTGGTCTAACCAGGGTTTTATAGAGCTGCAGCAATACCTCACGGCTCTTAAGCTCAATCCTCCCGTTAATGAAAGCCAAAGCATCATATACCTTCTTAACAACCCTATCAACTTGGATAGCAACTTTGAGAGATCTATATGTGTGGACCCCAAGATCCTGCTGTTCCTGCACACTGCCAAGAAACCTGTCTTTAACCTGTATTCAGCATTCAAATTTGACCTTCCAAAACGAAGCACTTCACATTTATGCAGGTTGAACTCCATCTGCCAATTCTCAGTCCAGCTCTGCATCCTGTCAATGTCTTGTTGTAGCCTGCAACAGCCCTCGACACTATCTACAACACCACTGACCCTTGTGTCATCGGCAAACTTACTCACCCACCCTTCCACTTCTTCATCCAAGTCATTTATTAAAAACTACAAAGAGCAGAGGCCCAAGAACAGATCCCGGTGGGACACCACTGGTCACCGACCTCCAGGCAGAATATTTTCCATCCACGACCGCACACTGTCTTCTTTCAGCCAGCCAATTCTGTATTCAGACAGCCAAAGGTTCCTATATCCCATACCTTCTAACTTTCTGAATGAGCCTACTTAGAAATCCATATACACCACATCCACTGCTCAACCCCTGTCAACTTGTCTCATCAAATCCTCAAAGAACTGGTGAGGCTGGTGAGGCATGACCTCTTTAATCAAACTATGTCTTTATAAATCATCATAAATCCTATCTCTCAGAATCCTTGCGTACCACAAACATAAGACTGACTGGTCTGTAATTCCCAGAGATTTCCCTATTCCCTTTCTTGAACAGAGGAATAACATTCCCCTCCCTCCAATCAGCCAGTACTATTCCCGTGGAGAGTGAGGATGCAAAGATCATCATCGCCAGAGGTGCAGCAATCTCATTCCTCGCTTCCTGCAGTAACCTTGGATATATCTGGTCCGGACCTGGGGACTTATCTATCTTGATGCTTCTCAGAATTTCCAGCACATCCCCTTTCCTAATATCAGTATGATCAAGCCTATTAATCTGGTCCAAGGTCCCACTCTCCAGTGAATACTGAAGCAAAAAACTCATTTAGGGCTTCCCCGACCTCTTCACACTCCAGGCACAAGTTCCCTCCACTTTCCCTGATCAGCCCAACCCTCTCTCTGATTCCTTATGGAAGTGGAATGCCTTTGGGTTTTCGCTAATCCTTCCCGCCAAGACTTTCTCATGCCCCCCCCAGTCTATTTTTCAGTTCTTTCCTAGCTCCCCTGTAATCCTCTAAAGCTGTGCCAGATCCTTG
>NC_057725.1:70077393-70077658 GCF_004010195.1 Chiloscyllium plagiosum | reverse complement strand
CCTTCACCTTACCATTCCTCGCCTGTCTCAGTGTTCCTTAAACAGCCTCCACATTTCTGTTGTGCATTTATTGTAGAACAATTGAGTTGGGTGGGGAGGGGTGGGGGATGGCAAGAGAGAGAGAGAGAGAGAGAGAGAGAGAGAGAGAGACAGAGGGTGGGCAGGCAGGCAGGCGTGCGAGAGACGGGGAGAGAGAGGGCAAGCAGGCGTGCGAGAGACGGGGAGAGGGAGGGCAGGCAGGCGGGCGAGAGACGAGGAGAGGGAG